>NC_091754.1:14572601-14650101 GCF_043380555.1 Nothobranchius furzeri
AATACAAGATTCCTGAGACCAAGTTGGTCGATTTGATGTATCATATGTGTGGGTGCTCGATCCTGCTTAGACAGAAAATGGTTGAACACTCTCAACCAATCAGAGAGAAGCAGTTTTCCCGCCTTTTCCCTTGACTGTTGGAGACATGCATCCGTACTCCTTCCTGTTAATGAGAGAAGCCTTTAAATCTGTCCTTCAGAAGTGAAATTGGGCCTGTCAAACTTCTCATCACCATTTGAAAAGTACTGCACCGATTTGAAAAATTCAAAAAGCGTGTGCAGCAGAAGGTTTTGGTGGCCATGTGTGTGAAGTCTTGTGTGCCTACCACAAATGTTCTAGAAGATATGAGGAGAAAGTTTCAGCTGTCGGCCACAGGTGCCTTTTTTAAAGGGATTTAAATGGAGGAAAGCTGGCACAGTCCTCCTTCTGTGGCTTATAGCACAAAAATGTAATACCAACAGCAAAACTGAAGACATCACTTTGAAGCTGAGAAAAAAAACCTACTCAATTTGAGAAAATCATTAGTGTACTATAAAAGATGTGGTCGGTGGAAATTTTTGTTTCAATATTTCATATATCATGCATTTAAGAGAGCTCAGCTGCTCAGATGTCATTTCAGGCCTCTGACACGTCTCATTGCCATTCAAAAACCGCTGCACCTATTGAAGCAATTCAAAATGCTTGAGTGGCAGAAGGCTTTGATGGTCATCTGTGTGAATTTTTATGTGCCTACCATGAATTTTCTAGAAGCTATGACGAGAAAATTTTAACGGTCTGAAGCCGATCGGAGGAGAAAATTTCTGTTCCTTTAACATGGGTTTCAGTGAGACAGAATCAGGGTCTCTCCTCCTTCTGAGGCTTGTAGAGAAAGAAATGTAACACTTAAGGACAAAATAAAACCCATTCTGAAAAGCTGACAAAAATTTCTACTTTTTGAGATATAATTTGTTTCGGTAATCCAAACAGTCTAGGTGTTGGAAAGAGTTTGTTCCAGAAAATGTGAAGGTCAAAAGTTAGAGCGCAGAATTTTCAGCTTAGTGTGGTGCTGTCACGACGTGTGCGGAGTGAAGCGGAGCAAAGGCGAGGATCTAGACCGGGGAGGAAGCAGGCAGACAGGTAGGATGAATTCCACAGGTTTATTAAGTAAAGACGCACGCTGACACTGGAACAATGACACCACAAGGAACACAGAACAGCAGGGGTTTAAATACATGAGGAACAGGAGCTATGGTGATTGGGAAACGAGAGGCAGGTGGGAGCAATTAACAGAGACACAGACTACAACCTAGGAGAAGACAGGACAGGGTGTGACAGTACCCCCCCCCCCCCCCTCAAAGGGCGGATCCCAGACGCCCACAGGAACCAGGAGCAGGGCGGGGGGAGGGGGACCCAGAGGACGATGGAGAGGCGGCAGGGAACGGCAGAGTCCGGGGGCCGGCGCCTGAGGCAGATGAGGCGACAGGCCCTTGGAGGCCGGCGCCTGCGGCAGATGGGGAGGCGACAGGCCCTTGGAGGCCGGCGCCTGCGGCAGAGGAGGAGCACTGCAGGCTGGGCCGGCGACAAAGTCACTGCAGGCTGGGCCAGCGACAAAGTCACTGCAGGCTGGGCCGGCGACAAAGTCACTGCAGGCTGGGCCGGCGACAAAGTCACTGCAGGCTGGGCCGGCGTTGCCCTCAAAACCACCATCAGAACCGGAGACCGTGGAGACGCCGGGCTGGACGGAGCGTCGGCCTCTTGAGTGCAAAGAGCATCCCCAGACGAGGTGACGGCGTCGTCATCGGGGGCGTCGACTTCGGACGCGTCGTCATCGGGGGCGTCGACTTCGGACGCGTCGTCATCGGGGGCGTCAACTTCGGACGCGTCGTCATCGGGGGCGTCGACTTCAGAACAGGAAGGGGCGTCGACTTCAGAACAGGAAGGGTCGTCGACTTCAGAACAGGAAGGGGCGTCGACTTCAGAACAGGAAGGGGCGTCGACTTCAGAACAGGAAGGGGCGTCGACTTCAGAACAGGAAGGGGCGTCGACCACCATCGACTTCGGGTCCACGGATGTTGACTTCTGGTCCTTCGATTTTCGGACCGTCGACCTCTGGACCGCTGGCCTCTGGACAGGGACCGGAACCGTCTGCTTCTGGCCCGGAGGAGTCGGCTTCTGGTCCCTCGACTTCTGGACCGCCGAGTTTTGGACCGGATCCGGCTCCATCTGCTTCCGGGTCGGTACCCTCCGTCTCTCGGCCCGCTCCGTCGGCTTCTGGGCCGGTACCGTCTGCTTCTGGCCCGGAGGAGTCAGCCTCTGGTCCCTCGACTTCTGGACCGCAGAGTTTTGGACCGAATCCGGTACTGTCTGCTTCCGGGTCGGCAGCAGGGCCGCTGCTAAGAAAGCTTGGAGCGATGAGGAGAGGCGGGAGGTCAGCTCGTCCAGTTCTAGCTCCCTGAGGCTGAGCGTCCGACGGAGCTGGGCCAGCTCAGCCCGCTGACCGGCGAGCTCCGCTGGGGAAACCCCGCGCTCGCTCCTCTGGCCCCAGGACGAGGAGGATAGGGCGTCCAGGTGAGACTCCTTGCAGCTGAGGAGCTCGCGGAACCGGCCGAGCTCCGCCCGTTGCTCCATCAGCCGGGCCGCGATTGCTGCTCCTTCCTCTGCAACCGACGGGGGCTCCGGTTCGGCAGGAGACGGGACTGGTGGTCTGGCCGGGGGCGTGTCCGAACTGCCGCGCCGGGCACGGCCAGCGGCGGGCTCGAAACTCCCTCCAGAAGCGCTGGGCTGTGGTGGCTTCCGGCGTCTCTCCCCACGCCGTGGACCGACTCCGGGGGAACAGATTGCCAGCCTCGTGCCCTCATAGCTGGAGCGATCTGGCAGCGGCTCCCGGTCCAAACATGCCTCTGGTTCCGGGAGGACAGGGAGCAACGCTGCGGCCGAAGGTCGGCGATGCCGGCGGCGGCGAGGTGGAGCTGGGGCTGGAGAGGGAGAAGCCGGCTGGTGGGTCGGGGTAAGCCACTGGAGCAGATTCTCCCAAGGCAGAATCTCCCGGCTGGATCCATCAATGGGTTCGGGTGGTGTCATTCTGTCACGACGTGCGCGGAGTGAAGCGGAGCAAAGGCGAGGATCCAGACCGGGGAGGAAGCAGGCAGACAGGTAGGTAGGATGAATTCCACAGGTTTATTAAGTAAAGACGCACGCTGACACTGGAACAATGACACCACAAGGAACACAGAACAGCAGGGGTTTAAATACATGAGGAACAGGAGCTATGGTGATTGGGAAACGAGAGGCAGGTGGGAGCAATTAACGGAGACACAGACTACAACCTAGGAGAAGACAGGTCAGGGTGTGACAGGTGGGAAGCATTTTTTTTATTTAAATATTCTCAAAGAAATGAATTGTACGACCATAATGTTTGGAGTACTTTCATGAATTATAGCTCAAAACGAAGGTACATTCGTAAGCTGTAAGCCAGCGTGCGTCTCATTCCAATCGGACCTACGGTTCTCTCGGGACAATGCCAGAAATTGAGCAAGGGATAGTCACCGCTCCTATCTTTCCCCATTATAATTTTTGTGATTTTTTTCTGAAAATCTCAAGCCGTACCTCAACTTCTACCTTTGATTTTAGAAAAACTGTAATAGATATCAAAAAGATTTTCTGAACCAGTACTAGCTGAAAGTCTTGTGAGTTTGTTGAAACTTGAATTAAGTCTCTAGGTTAAAGTTAAACTATCAGAGTAAGAGTTCAAAAAGGTGATAGGATTTAGCTTAAAATTGAGCAATCCCATTCATTTCAATGAGACCAAAAATCGGAGAAAAAGCTGAATATCTCAAAAAGTGTCAAATATTTTAATACCAAAAGTCATTGCCGACATAAGCTGAACGTTTTGATACAAAAATTGTGTAAATAGCTGAAGAATTGTGGAAGTAGTTAAATGCCAAAAAATGTACGGAAGCAGAATAATAAACCGCCTATAAAGAGAAACAGGATCACTATAGTTTGAATGCTTTACAGCATTCAAACAATTACGATTCTTCATCATTTTCCAGGATTCAACATGAGTTGTGTCTACATGCTGTTAAAAGCTTTTACTTTGAAAACATCTTTCTTAGGTAGGGCTCTTTCCAGTCTCTTTTCTCAAACAGCCAGCAGTTTATTTCAGTATCTGTCCGTGAGCGGTCCTTCTCTACCATGCTGTTGTGCTTTTAGTAGCACCGAATCCTTCCAGTAATGCTGTTGATCTGTAGAAATCCAATGGGAGTCACATTTGAAAACCTCTTCAAACTGCTCTGGATCTGATTAGACTAAAGAGAGCAAAAACAAAGCATGGTTCTTCAGGGGGTGTATACAGGGGGTGTAATTTCATTTCTCTGTATGTCCTGTACATGTGGCAGAAGTGACAATTAAACTGACTTTGACTTTGACTTTCACTACAGGTTGGATACAGGGGACTGTAGTATGTACAAGGGTAGTGGAAGGTAGTAACAGAGTACATGCTGGGTGAATCTTGGGTACTTCGGGAGTATGTATAGGGTGAATGCATGGTACTTAAGGGGGTATGTATAGGGTAAAAGCATGGTACCTTTCTGGCACTTATCACATACCCTGATACGTAAATACTTATAAAGCCAATACAAACCTTTATGCCATCTAAATTAATCCTTTGGTGTTTTTGATCCAGTCTTTAAAAATAATCTGAAACTATAGACTTCTGCATTTGGGCATACGGAACAAAGCCTCAACATGTCCTGCAATATTTCCTTTCGGGATGCAACAGCACTAAAACTACAAGAAGGAGCAAATAAAGGAGAATAAAAAGAAAGGTTTACAGTTTGTTGTGGCTTCCAGGCATTATCAGTGTTGCAAGAAGCATCTGGTCAGAGGGCTTGGCAGAAACCTCCACATCTATATCTATTCCTTTTCCTGACAGCGAGCCAACAGTGCAGATTTTCTCCTCCCCTGAACCACATTTAAATATCTCTAATGGCTGAAATTGCATCTTACCATTCACATGACTAAAGCATACGAAACACCCAATAAGTTCCGTTTTAAGGCGCTCCCGGTAATTGTTTTAAGCTGCACTCAAATATAATGGTTAGCTCTTCTATTTAGAACCAAAAATAAGAACCATAAATAAGAACATCAAACCTGTCATGTAAGAAACAAGCACACAAAAACAGACGATTTATAAAAATGACAGAAATAAATGATAGACTTTTAGTTTTTATAGGCTGTATTAGATAAAGTCCAGACTAATTTTAGCTGCTTGTGTTTGTGCATTTTTACTGTGGAGACTCGGAGTCAACCAAAGGCTTCTATGATGTCTGCAGGTGTAAAGAGACGACTCCCAACCCAAAAGAGACAGACAGGATGTATGAAAGGCAATTAAGGAGAGGAAGAGGTGGAAGTTCATCTGTATCCGAGGCTTTTTTAGTTTAGGTTCCCGTCAGCCAGGCTTGGAGAGCTTTCTCGCTGCCGAAACCCCCAAAACAAAAACAAACGGACACATAAATCTTTCTGAGTCTCTGATGTTACAGTCAGCTTTCACTTCAGCCCTGCAGCTGGATGTTTAAAGCTGGAATAAAGCATTTGTTTTCTGTTATTTTCTATGTATTATGAGGGGTGTAATTGCTGGGTAGCTAATTAATTGCAGAGGGAAAAAAGGTGGGAAAAATAAAGTTCTTGTCATTTCCTTTGGTGTGTTTTGGTGAATCATTGACTGGATTTTAGATGATGGGGTTAAGCAAGGTGTTTGATGCTGTGTTCCTCCCACACACACACACGGATTGGAAACCTCTATCTTCTCTGTAGATCTATGACCACAGGCTCTCTCTGTACATCCGTGCAAACAGAATGTTTGTCTTCAGGTCAGAGGAGTGCTTGTGCTTTCCTTTAAAAGCACAACGCAGAAGGGAGGGAGGCACACCTGTCTCCGTCCGTCTAAGGTGTGAGGGAACGCGGCTTGAATACAGTTTCATGCTCTCTCTCTCTCTCTGATTACACATGCCCTGTGCCAGCTAAACTTTAAGCCGTCACCTTTTGCCTTCTGGATTTTGTCGCTGCCTCTGCACCTGAGGACGGTTCTGTATTTTAAACAACCACAGGCACTGCTGTTTTGAGGATAATGTTTGAGAAAAAGTAGAACTAATGACTGTAGAAGCTTGTGTGTGGACCCACTTTGGGTATTAGAAAGACAACTATAAGTCCTGCAGCAGTGAGGGATGTAAAAATCCTTTATTTTGAGGTATTACTATAGTATGAACTAACATTTTGTGGAAGTATTGATGGAAATTCAAGAGTTTTAGTTTATGTGTGCCTGAAAAAATCAAAATTTCAAGGCCAACTTCACTGAGAAACCTTTATTTTTTGCATGTTGGGATGTTGATTTAGCGTCCAGTAGAAAGCAGAGCATGCCTGGACTAGTAGAAGCTAACCGTTAGCATTAGAAACCCCACAACTCAGCAGAACTCCTTCAGACTTGTGTTATTTGTGGAGCTACAACATCAGCATTGCAAAGCAAACAGTGTCAGTTGTAGAGTTATGTTGCTGTTAGCCAATCCGATGTGAGATGTCCAAATATCAGGAAATAAGACTCCAAATCTCACTGTTTTCTGCTCGTCTCTGCTCTGGCTCACTTCTAGTTCCTGAAACAGGAGCAATTTTCCCCACAGAGGTCGACTATGTAGGCGTTGTTTTATTCACCACTGCAAATTTATTGAAAAAAATAAGTGAACTTGGTATTTAAACCATGAAATCTGTAAAAGATATAAAAAAAATCTGCTCAGTCAGTCATGCAATAACTGAGGTATAAAGCTCCAAATGTGGGCTTTTCTTAAGTTTCATTTTTAAAAAAAAGGAAATTTGTCAAGTAGCATGACATATTTCTACCAAAGGTCCATCACACTTACGGTTTCTCATCTAAACCATGCATTTACATGTTTTCTTAAGCTGCAGGGTGTAAAAATAAACAAAGTTTGAGGCCGTAGCATAAGCGGGACAGTAGCAACACTTCAACGCTTAATGCACCCACAATAAGCAGAAGGGGAGTGAGCTTCAAAAGAAGGAAATAGATGTTGCGTGGAGGAGCTGTGAAATAAAGTTGTCATTGCTTGAAAGGGGAGGGAGAAACTGTCACTACAATGAGGCGTTCTCACGGGAAAATATGACAGGAGCTGTGACACATTCACTTGAACATCCATGCAGATGCACGCACACATGGTCACAGTCGAGTGACGGTTCGCGTCATAAATCTGGTGTTAGTTTCGTACAAAACATGAGCGGAGAGAAGGAGGTGTGTGACCCTCATTACGTTGTGATGCTGCTCACCTGTCAGATTACACACAGAGAGACAGTAACAGAATAAACGGTGCATTCACACACACTCAGACATCACACTGGTGCATTTTACAATGAAAAAGCTATTTATTCATAAAGAATTTTGCTGTTTAGACACAAAAATGTGCATTTCTATCACTTTTATGATTAAATCAATGAAAAACGCAACTTAATATGTTTAATCTCCTTCAAAAATGCATAATCCTGTCATTTAACATAAAACATGATCTAAAAAACTACTTTTCCCCCATTTTCAGTCAAATTATTTGAATTAGACTTCTGCTGATCCTAAAATAGTCTGAAACTAGCAGAATTTGCTATTTTGCTCCACCGTTTAGGAAGTATACTCATAAAAGTGATAAATAGTGAAAGACATTTACAAGTTTTTTGGTTTTAAGCATCTTTAATCCATGTGCACCCTGCAGCATTACAGACCAAACTTACAGTCGACATTTGTGAAGCCTTGATTAACCTGTCTTTAGTGATTAGTTACCTTTTTCTTGTCAGAAATGATTTGCATGACGTGCAGAAACATGCAAGTAAAAATCAGACTAAAGTAGAGTTTTACTGTGAGAATTTCCCTGATTGAAAGGAAATCAGTCACAATTTGTTCCAGGAATTTATTCCCAGGAAGCTATTTGAGAGGCAGGCAGGTGTGTCTCTGGCATCCAGACACAAAGGCAGCTCTCCTGCTGTGAGTCCACGAATGGACTTTAACATTTGTTGTCGGAAAACATGAAAGAAACAAAAATAGAAATAGATTTCTTGTCGGTACCTGCTTAATATAGTAGAAAACAGATTCCTGTGTGTGTGTGTGTGTGTGTGTGTGTGTGTGTGTGTCATTACCTTTAACATTCCTGTCTGTCATTAATTTTCCAATTTTCTCCAGAGAATATCCCTTTGCTTCCTCTGGTCCTTGTTGAGTGTGGTACACACCATGTCACCAAACAACACAGTGACTACCTGAAGCCCTATCCATAGACCCACTTTAGGGCACCTGTGATGCTAATTAGAGGACACACCTTGAGCTAACATATCCCTTTGGTCATTGTCTTTTCTAGGGGTACCGTCATTTTTGCCCAGGACTTTTTATTTATTATTACTTTTGTCAGATTGAAGTTATTTACGTGACCATTGTGGGTTTTTCTTTCATTGACCAAAGGGTACTGACATTTTCATCCACGTCTGTGTTTAGGTTGGTTGTGATGTCACGGTTTCTGTTTTCTTGTGACTGAAAACTGATGGGGACACTCATTCAGTGATGCATTCAAATACATCAAAACAAATCTGTATTTTCAACACTTCAAATTTAAGTTAACAACTTTTCATTTGAAAGTCTATCTAAACAATTTTGTAGAAACTAATGCAAAGCATTATTTGCAGTGGCGGCTCTAGTGGTGGGGCTACACGGGCATCGGCCCCTACTGAAACCTGATTGGTCCCCTGACACTAATCTGTACTTTGTGAAATACTCAGAGGTGAATGCAAATCCAAGTCCAAACTTTTGCGGTGTCGATTTGCTAAATTCCCATTGTGGTATTGTGCAAGGATGTTGAACTAATTTTCGGCCCCTTTATAGATAATGTGGCCCCCATGATGGCCCCATACTCGGACACCAACTGCAGTGGCAGATCTAGGATTTTTCTGTCATTTCTGCAGGGGAAAGAATTCAAATGTTTTCATCTTGTGGAACTTGGACTGCTGCAGATGATGATGATGATGATGATGATGATGATGATGATATCTGGGGATGATAACTGCAGTTTCAGGACGTCTTCTTGATTCTCGTAATCTAAAACAAAAAATCTCAGGATTGCTTAAGAAAACAAATTCATCCTATCAAAGTCACATCTCCAAGGACTTTATGGTTTATTTATGAAGTATAGAGTTATTAGAGGCAAAAAGTGTTTTTATCTCCCAATTTCATTCCAGTTATTCATATATGAACTGAGATGGGCCAGATATTGATTTTTGTTTGTTTGTTTGTTTGTTGCAGATACGACTATGTAGAAATCCATGATGGGAACTCTGAGTCAGCTGACCTGCTGGGGAAGCACTGCAGCAACATCGCTCCCGCACCAATCATCTCATCAGGCCCATCGCTCCACATCAAGTTTGTGTCAGATTACGCCCACCAGGGGGCGGGCTTCTCGCTGCGCTACGAAATCTTCAAAACCGGTAAACGGATGCAATTTCTTCCCGCTCTTGTCATTTTCATTAACAAAAGCTACTCCCCCCCCCCCCCCAACATGATTTAATGATAACATTTTAAATGAAATTTGGAGCTTTAACTTAACACTTTAGTTTTGGGGGTGAAAAGGTTGATAATAATCCAGCCGTAATCTCATACCTGAAATGACCCACACACACGAAAAATCTGAACAAAAATGGATATAAAAGTGCAGTGATGGGCTATTAGTAACTGTATTACAAGCTACATGAAGACTAAGCGTGCTTCATTATGTGATCAGCCCTTCTTTATCTCCATGGTGTCAGCAGAGGTAGGGAGAATCCATCTAGAGACACAGCAGAGGACCCCAGAGAGCCCTTTAGCATGTCCAGGCAGGTCACTTCATGGCACTTTGTGTGTGTCAGTGTATGTGTATATATATGTGTGTGTGTGTGACATGTCTCTCGTTCACACTGCCATGGGTCAGTCAGAGTGAGACCAATTGAGATCAAGGGCAAGTGAGACAGAGAGGCGCGTAGCGGCGGCCCCACAGCCATCTTGTCCCGTTCCCTCTGAAAGCATTCCCCACATGCCTGCTTAATAGAGTCCTGTTCCCCTGAGAGAGAGAGAGAGAGAGAGAGAGAGAGAGAGAGAGAGAGAGAGAGAGAGAGAGAGAGAGAGAGAGAGAGAGAGAGAGAGAGAGAGAGAGAGAGTTACTGACACAACACGTGTGCTTGTTGGCATTTCTCACTTGCTGGGACCAACCTTTCTAGGACTTCTTGGTTGTGTGTGTGTGTGTGTGTGTGTGTGTGTGTGTGTGTGTGTTTTGCTCATGATCACCTGATGAACTCAAAACCAAGCAAGGCGTCATTGTTCACACCCCAGCATCACAGGGAGAAAAGAAACAGAGTTGTTTTGATTTGAACTTTAAAATCTTTAGAAACAAGAAGCACAAAATTCTGATTGTATGGGAAGGATTTCACAGTTTGTTGTTTTTCTGCTTTGAGTACGAGTTGTTCTTGTTTTCAAATTATAAAACTTTGTTTTCTATCTTGATCACAAGCAGAATTGCCTTTAGTTTAGGCTGATTGCAGCGTTTGATGGTAAAACATTTATCATTGCTCCATTAATGTTTGGAGGAAAGTTTAGACCAAATTTTACTTGATTTCCTAATGAAAAGCATCTTATTTTGGGGTTTTTCTGAAGCAGTTAGAGTAATTTTATTATTAGTATTGTTAATTACTTCCTCAAACTAACAGTATATCCTAGTGTTTGTGTCCAAGCCTGTTTGGCATCAACGTTGGAGCCGTTTGGAACGATCAAGCTGTTGTCATACTGCTAACAAGATCTTGTTTTCCTGGAAGGTGCAACTGAACGTCTGGTTGTGTGGGAGATTTGGTGTGTGTGTGTGTGTGTGTGTGTGTGTGTGTGTGTGTGTGTGTGTGTGTGTGTGTGTGTGTGTGTGTGTGTGCTGCGTCTAAAAGAGCATAAAAATGATTGATAAGGTTTTGCTTCAGTTTTGGTTTGATTCGTTGTTGTTTTATAAAAGTTTGCATCTTATGTTCTTTCGTGTTTATTGAGTCATTTTCCTAATTTGACATATTTCTGGGTTGTCATTTTTCCTTTTGTTATTCCCATCTTAGCACACATTTGCTCCATTAAAAACACACGGGCTGCCATGGAAGTGAATGATAGCTTTGTCACAATCCCCAGCATGGTCTGTATGTTTCTAAGCCTGTTTTTCCTCATTTTATTCCTGTATTTAAAAACTTTCCCACATGTTGTTAACTTTTATTGTTAGGGGTGGGTTTTTTGCCCTGGTAGTGTTTTTTCTCAACAGTAGTTCATTGTTTTTCTCCACATTTGGATCCTTTGATTAAAACGTAGTTATTTTTTAATCTCAGTAGTGATTCTCAAAGAGCTACAATATATAACCTGGCATTTTTTGGATAATTTGAAGACAAAAATGTAACTGTAAGGTTTGGAAATGAACTAAAATTGATGAAAAGTGTCCCAAAAAAAAAAAGATATAAAAAAACATTGTGATTGTTCAACAATGCAATATGCGTGAGACACAGAGACGCATGTAATTAAAACAGGCTTTTAAAATTATGCAAAATCTACAAAAACAACAAGACAGGCCTCCCCTTGTTGTTGTTTACATCTCTGTTACTACAGAAACAGTAGTAAAATTCCAGCCAATACCAACAGAGACGTGAAAACGTGACAGCCAATCAAATTTCACTGTCTAGACAGTGTTTCCCCCAGCTGTTATTGTGACCCAGAATTCACGGCACACACACACACACACACACACACACACACACACACACACACACACACACACACACACACACACACACACACACACACACACACACACACACACACACACACCCATGAATGCACTGATGCAAGCTGGATGGTTACTGACAAATGCAGGGCAGCTTGCATGTCTGCACGCAAATGTTAATTCTCTCACACACACACACAAGCACACACACACACACACTTTTTTGCCACATTGCAGTGACAGTCATTCTTTCTCATCTTAAATCAACTATTAGGGAAAAAGTTGGTTTATTTGCTCAAATAACCACAATTTTTATAAAAATTGGAAAGCAAAGTCATAAAAATGACATTTTGTGATATTTTTGTAAGTTAAACAGAAAGTCGATCAGTTAATTTATCAACTCACTTTTTTTCTGAGACGTTTTGTTCACCTCCTCTCTCACACAGACAGAAACACACACCAGAGGTCGAGCTATGGTAGAAGATTCCCTCTAGTAACTGCTTTTGTTTACGTTCTGCTCAGCGCCTTCAGGCGTTTCCTCTCTGCTTCAGCCCCGCTATTCATCAACTCAGTTTATTAGATAGTCTAACCAATTATATCACTTTCTCCTCCCTTCGCCGACTCCTATTGAGGAAAGTGGTTCCAGATCTGACCCAGTAACGAGGAAAATGTCCTCTGAGGGGAAACAGCGATAATAAGTGATGATCTCCCTCAAAAAGAAAAGCAAACAGAGTCTGTTCCTGGGCTTGTATACACATTGCGGCCTTTTGAAAGTGAAATGGGAGTCTTGTTTGGGTTGAGTCGGCAAATTTGTGGGAGTATTTTGTGTCTCTTCCTCTGTTTAACAGGCATCAGTGTGTCTGTTTGGCTTTGCGTTGTTGCAGCAATGGGCTGGGTTGAACTTCTGTTAAAAAAAAAGATTTAACATAAACAGTTCAGGCTAAATGACTTATCTTTGGAAAAAGTTTTGCAGATTCACCAAAATGCTTCAATTCCACCTAAACATCATCAGGAGGAGAATTTCCAAATATTTCCCTGAATTACATCAGTGAGATATTGCTGGATGTCAGCTTTTAGTGAACGGCAGTGAGATCATTTCTGGAGGTAATTGTCTTCTGACAGCTTCAGTTCCACATGCCGGTGGAAATTTGTTTCAAGAGACTTTTAAAAAAAATTAAAGTGGGTCCTGGAAGAAAAGACGAAAATCAGCGTTGGATGAGTTTAAGCACCACATGCTTCGACTTAAACAGCACCCAGAAGGATTCCTGACATAAAAAAATGCTCAGTTTTTTTTTTACTGCGTGTGGTCTCAAGCAAAGTGTGTGTTGCAGTACACCACCTTCACATGTGTGTAAATGGTTGTGACTGTGAGTTTCATCCTGCAAAACAACTCCTATGAAACACACGCACGTTTATTTATTTTACTTGTGCTCTCAAAATTGTGATGCACGTAATTCAGGCTTGAGCAAGGCTTGAGCAGCAAAGCTACCCGGCAACAAACAGCCCTGATTTTCCAGGTTTTGTGTATTTTTTTAATACTGGTCTTGTTTGACAGCATGTAAATAAAAAGAATAAAGAAGAAAGTAGGAAGGTGTGTTTAGGGGTGATTTGGGAAATTGTACAAAAAGAGAAAAAGATCACAAAACAACAGGAGGAAGAAGGGCAGAGAAGTACATGTGTGTACTTGACACACACACACACACACACACACACACACACACAAGGACATGCATGCATGCACTATAGTTGTAGACACACAGTCCCTCGATGAAAAACGTTGGGAAACACCATGTGTTTGTTGTGTGATATTTACTGCACTAAATCTTGATTTTATGCTGAAAAACGTATCAAAGGGACAAAAATGAGACATCAGTGTCATTTACATAACAAATTAAAAGACGGTGCTCACATAAGAGATCTGATAAAGTCGGTCAAATGACCAAAGTGAGCGCTGAAGAGAAATTCCAGACTAGAACCGAAATCGGATCTCAGGAGAGAAAAAACGTGGAAAAGAAAAGCAACATATTGAGTATGAAACAACAGGGATGCACACAAAATATAATAACTAAAAGACACAAACATCTGCTCATCAGTACAGGGTCATGGTGTAAAAATCCAGTTTCCATGGAGATCTGCAGTAGCCATGTTTAATTAAGTCTAACTTTGAAGCTTTACTTCCTCTGAATCGGTGCGACTGCACCTGACGTGCAGCTAAGAACAGGAAAGCAATGTAGTTCTGTGTATGAGCGCGCTCACACACACACACACACACACACACACACACACACACACACACACACACACACACACACACACACACACACACACACACACACACACACACTGTCTAAGCCTCTTACTGTAACCCATTTCCCTCTGTCTGTTTGGGTGTCTGCCTCTATGCCTATATGTTTTCAGAAATAAAAGTAACGCAAGCCGTGTGTGTGTGTGTGTGTGTGTGTGTGTGTGTGTGTGTGTGTGTGTGTGTGTGTGTGTGTGTGTCATGGTGTTTGGTCACACATGGCTGACTGAGCTGGTATAATGGTCCAACTGGTGCAACTGCATTCACACAGTAAAGTGTGTATAAATGTGAGCCTCAATGCGGTGTATTACAGCTTTGTGTGTGTTTGTGTGTTTGTGTGTGAGTGTCTGTGTTTGTGTGTGTGTGTGTGTGTGTGTGTGTTTGTGTGTGAGTGTCTGTGTTTGTGTGTGTGTGTGTGTGTGTGTGTGTGTTTGTGTGTGAGTGTCTGTGTTTGTGTGTGTGTGTGTGTGTGTGTGTGTGTTTGTGTGTGAGTGTCTGTGTTTGTGTGTGTGTTCAAGTCTGAAAAGAGTCCCTCAACCTGCTACATCACAGGTTTATGACACCGTCAGCACACGCTCCGCCGTTCCTCCTCTCTCGTAAGATCTGTGTCTCAGTTCTGACTTTTTTCTTTTAAAGGTTAAAGGTCATGTTGAGGAAGTCGCTCTGCTTTTCTGCGGGAAACGGCTCTGGAGATTTATCTCATTTGATCACGTACAGCATCCTTGTCTGTGCTGATGAAACAAAGCTGAAGCTTTGAGCACCAGAATGAAAGGGAGCCCAGTAACAGTTGAATTAAATCATTTCTTTGTGACCCCCTTAAAGGTGAACGAAAGAGCAAAACATGAATTAAAGTACTATTACTTAACTATTACAGTCCGGTCTCCATCAGACCGGGGCTGTGGTGGAGACTGGACAAAATGCTAATTAAAGACGTTATGAAACCATATAGAACATGTAGTGGAGTAGTTAGTAAAAAGTAGTCCTCAAAAAATTACTTCTGTAGTGTCGTTACATCCCATCCCAATTTAGGAGCGGATGTGGAAAGTTTTGGATAAGTTACTTGTGTTGAAGAAAGTTAAATGTGTAAGTTTGAGAGAGACTTGCTGGTATCCATAGCAACAAGAAAGCTATTCTAAGGTGTTTTACATTCATTCATCAAGAAATGAACTAAAGTGATGTCTTGTCTAAATGATTCAGTTTCCTTTCTTCTTCCCAGGCTCCGACTGTTCACGGAACTTCACCAGCCACTCGGGGCTCATCGAGTCTCCAGGCTTCCCGGACAAATACCCCCACAACCTGGAGTGCTCCTTCATCATCATTGTCCCACCCAGCATGGATGTGACCCTCACCTTCCTCACCTTCGACCTGGAGAATGACCCCCTGCCAGGCAGCGACGGGGACTGCAAATACGACTGGCTGGAAGTCTGGGATGGGCTTCCAGGAGGTACAGCGTTTTGCTCTGGAGGCGTTTGGGTTTGAGTCATGTACTTGTTCTACTTGTAGCACAGTTTGGAATATTGTGCACAGAAGAGTTTTGCAGTACTTCACCTGTTTTGTCAGTCAGTGCAGTGAAAACGTGCATCTCGCCCTGCCTACATCGTTATTGACTGCTGAGGAGCAGCAACTATTTTGGTAGCTACGTGTTGGTAGATGAAAGTGAGGCTTACAGGCAGGTTGCTGGCACCTGTTGTAGAGGAACCGAAGTTTTAGAGGGAAAAAGAAAATAAGAGGCACTTCTGCAGGGTGAAAAAAGAGATTGGAGGCTAGAGGCAGGATGGTAGAAGGGTAGGATATTTCTGAGTTTAGAAACACAAATCTATAAAATGTGCAAAGACCTTGGGTCTTCAAAATAAGAGTTCTGTAAGGGCATCTCGACAAGAAGAAATGAAGATGTTGGTTTGAACTTGAAGACCAGAAGATCTGTGGTCTACTTTCAAGAAAAAAATTCTAAAAACTTGGACTAAAAGAAGGAGAATGGATGCCCTGAAATGCTGATATTTGTAGGACTTCTCAGTGTTATCAAAGCGTTGTCCATCACGTATAAATAACTTTTCATAAATGGAAAGATTGACCGGAGGCAATATTGGTTACTTTATTGCCAAATCTCATAAACGCACAGAAAAATCATTCACAGGAGATGGATTCACCTTTGTGGAGAACAGAAGCGGCTGTGAACTTTACTGTGAATAGATGAAAACAGCCTGCAGGAAAACGGATGGATGGAGCAGAGAGGACAGCTGCTTATGAGAGTAAAAACACACAGATGTTTTATAAAGGAAGATGGAAGATGAGGATGAAAAGCTCCTGCTCTGCGGAATAAAGGAAGACTGGGAAAAACAGGAAGGAGAGTTAATATAAGGGTTGGAGGCGGAGTTGAGAGACCTTTAGTGTTAGAAAAATCAATGTAGAAGAAAACATTGACCGTGTGTGACAACATGAGGTTAAAAGAGGGTGAAGAAGGGGTGAAAAGCTGAGAGACGACCCTAAAATACGTTTATTTGGTTTAAAGGGAGACAAGATAAACAACCCAAGAAGTCCGTGT
The DNA here is from genome assembly GCF_043380555.1 of Nothobranchius furzeri. Taxonomy (NCBI): domain Eukaryota; kingdom Metazoa; phylum Chordata; class Actinopteri; order Cyprinodontiformes; family Nothobranchiidae; genus Nothobranchius; species Nothobranchius furzeri. The sequence continues at coordinate 14,589,226 of NC_091754.1, forward strand.
TCGCTTGATTAAACAGCAAATCAAATAAAAAGCAGAAGAAAACGAGAAAATTTTCATTTGCTCCAGTCCACACACACACACACACACACACACACACACACACACACACACACACACACACACACACACACACACACACACACACACACACACACACACACACACACACACACACATCACTTATGTCAGCATCAGATTTTATCTCCTCAGATAAACTCACTAGTCAACCGCTGGCTTTCATAGCCATCCATCCACCCTGAGGGGGGATGGAAGTGAGGCGGTCTGTAAGCCGTGCTGTATATAACATTCTCAAAACACATTTAACTGTACGATATCGTCCATCTGGTCTCCTCTATTTGTCTCTTCCCAGTTTTCCTTTGTCTCGCTAACATCAAGAAAAGAGTTATTGCCATTATTTGCTCAAGAGCCCTATTTCAAATATCCAACCATTCCAAAAGGGAAGAGAAAAGGAGGAAATCAATAGGACGGATCGATCGTTGGTTATTTTTTCTCCTCCTCTTCCTCCTCCTCCTCATCCTCTGCAGGCCTCCTCAAGTGTTTATGTCTGTGTTTAAGTCAGGAGCTGGGAGTTTGCAGGATGAATGTTTTACTATCTCTGCTCCTACACACACACACACACACACACACACACACACACACACACACACACACACACACACACACACACACACGCACGCACACACACACATACACACACACACACACACACACACGCACACACCCACAGGTTTCAAATCATAATCATCCGTTTACCTTGGCACGTTGACATTTGGCAGCACAGTAAGCTATTAGGGAGGAAGGCAATCAGTTTGATCCTTGGATTAATACAAATGCATATACTTTGTATTTATGGCGCATGTTGTAAAACCGCTTTTAGAACCGAGATCAAGATGATTAATGGAGGGAAGAGAGGCGATGACATGAGGAGGATGAGCTGAAAGAGGAAGGAGGAAGACAATAGATAAAATACCGTAAGTAGCAAAGGGTATAGACAAATAAGTCTTAGGGTGAAGAGATAAAAGGATTTGAAATCAGGTCTTTATCTTGTGTGAGGGAATATGTTTCAGTCGAAATGAAGGAGTTATAGGGTATAGATTCATACTTTTTGGCAGATTACTTGTAGAAAACGGAATAAATTATGAAATCTGGATTTGTCTTGACAGTGGGCCCTCTGATTGGACGATACTGTGGGACCAGGGTACCTCCTGAGATCCATTCATCCACGGGAATTCTCTCCCTGGCCTTCCACACCGACATGGCTGTGGCTAAAGACGGCTTCTCTGCTCGATACAACATGACGCACAAGGACGTCAGTGAAAGTGAGTGAAAATCTTCTTTTTTTCCCATCAGATCTTCCTAAACAAAACATGTTTCAGGGTCATCGGTTCCTCTCTGTTTCCCATCCTCTTGTAGCGTTCCACTGCAGTAACGCATTCGGGATGGAGTCAGGAAAAATCACAGATGAGCAGATCACAGCCTCGTCCAGCTTCCCCGACATGCACTGGCTGCCTCGTCAGGCTCGGCTCAATTACAAAGAAAACGCATGGACGCCCAGGGAAGACAGCAGCAGAGAGTACATCCAGGTGTGGATCGCGTTGGAAGTGTGATGATTTAGGGGAGGTTTCTAAAAATTATGGTTCTTTTTGATCAAACTGAATCATAAAATCACAGTTTTACACCATAAAAGCATACGGCATGTATCTTTTAGGAGACTGTGCTCTGTTTAAGCTTAAAAAGATTGCAGTTGAACTTTGATGCCATATTTTTCCTGGAGTTGACATAATAACTCTATCACCGATATATTTGTGTCAGTGGGCGAGTGAGAGATGGGAGGGATCGGGAGGGAGGTGTGTGGAGCTATTAAGGTTCAGCCGCCCGAGTGAGGCGTTGTTTCCTGTCTTCTACATGGTGCCAACTTCATGCCGTCCCTGAGCTAAGCTTGAGTTATGAGGCTGTCTGGCTGAGAGGAAGAAACGAAGGTGAGGTTCACTCAGGCCAGCCGGAGACGGCGCTTTTCTTCAGGTGCACCCGCTGTAAACAATAGATTATCTTTTTGGCTGGCACTTTCAGATGGTCTCACAAAGTCAGCCGACAGCTTTGGGTTGGGTTTTGTTGCAACAAACAGCCCTAGAAGAAAACTGGTTTTGTTTCAGGTGGATTACTTTGCTGTTCCTCATCGTCAAACACAAAAAGGCAATAAAAGACGCCAAATGAATCCTTAAACTAATCATTTGTAATCTTTCAAGGAGAGAGAACGGTTGGGTGAGGAGCTCGGGGTCACTGCTCCTCCACATCGAAAGGAGCGCGTTGAGGTGGTTTGGACTTTTGGTAAAGATTCCCTCTCATGATGAAGATGTTTCAGACAAGTCCCAATCGGAGGAGGCCTTATGGCAAACCAGCTGGAGGTGCCTTACTGTTGCATCAGGAGATCTTAAGAACCGTCCATCCATTCTCATCCGCTTGTCTGGGTTCGGGTCGTGGGGTCAGCCGCCCAAGCAGAGAGGCCCAGACTTCCCACTCCCCAGCACTTGGGCCAGCTCCCCCAGGGGAATCCCAAGGCGTTCCCTGGCCAGTCGAGAAACATAGCCCCTCCAGCGTGTCCTGCACCTTCCTTTAGTTGGACATGCCCGGAAAACCTCACCAGGGAAGCGTCCAGGGCGCCCTAACCACCTCAACCGGCTCCTTCCGATGTGAATCATCAGGGATGAGCAGCAAAGTTAAATCTAAACTATTTATAATTCTAAGGAAAATCCTTTCTACTGCAAAAAGGATGCTTTTAAATTAATGTTCTTAAAATTCTAGTCTAGCTAAATATCTGCTAAATGTTGGACCCCAGGGCTAGAAACCGCCTACTGCCATCTTGACCATCTTTGTGACAGATCTGAAGTCTGCTTTGTGAGTCAAATAAATCATTCATACCTAGAAATAAACACCACAGATGTGTTTTTAGAAGTAATAATTCTAAGACTTGTAGTGCTCAGCTACAGTTTTGCCTTCACTTGGGACACTAGCTCTCCTGTTTGCTATAAAGGATGATGAAATCACGTCGTCAGAGACAGGCGTGGGTTGGATGCAGTGATTTGAAGATCATTTACATATTTAGAATACTGACTTTGTGTAACTCTTGAAAATAATAAATATAAAATAAAATTAGGATTTTCATTATCCATAACATAAGATATTTGCATTAATAGAGGCGGGCGTCGAAGTTGGCTGGAAAATTCAGCCTTCATCTTTCCCACGGTGTTCTTTGGCCTGCGTGGTTCCTAAGGAGACTCTCAGCTGATTCCTTGCATTAAGCTAAAGGAACAACCAAAGGCCGCCATTTATGTAAAAGCCTCTTTCTTGTGAAGCAGTTGGCTTAAAAACCAACCTTTGTCTGAGTGTGCAAAAGTCTTGTGTCGTCCTTTTGTTTTTTTCTCATGTTGCTTCCAAAGACATCATTTGTTCTCATCAGGAGAAAGAAAGCTTGGGAGCTTAGAAGCAAAGTGTGGACAAAACTACAGGGAGTGCAGAATTATTAGGCAAGTTGTATTTTTGAGGAATAATTTTATTATTGAACAACAACCATGTTCTCAAGGAACCCAAAAAACCTCATTAATATCAAAGCTGAATGTTTTTGGAAGTAGTTTTTAGTTTGTTTTTAGTTTTGGCTATTTTAGGGGTATATCTGTGTGTGCAGGTGAATATTACTGTGCATAATTATTAGGCAACTTAACAAAAAAACAAATATATACCCATTTCAATTATTTATTTTTACCAGTGAAACCAATAGAACATCTCCACATTCACAAATATACATTTCTGACATTCAAAAACAATTCAAAAACAAATCAGCGACCAGTATAGCCACCTTTCTTTGCAAGGACACTCAAAAGCCTGCCATCCATGGATTCTGTCAGTGTTTTGATCTGTTCACCATCAACATTGCATTCAGCAGCAACCACAGCCTCCCAGACACTGTTCAGAGAGGTGTACTGTTTTCCCTCCTTGTAAATCTCACATTTGATGATGGACCACAGGTTCTCAATGGGGTTCAGATCAGGTGAACAAGGAGGCCATGTCATTAGTTTTTCTTCTTTTATACCCTTTCTTGCCAGCCACGCTATGGAGTACTTGGATGCGTGTGATGGAGCATTGTCCTGCATGAAAATCATGTTTTTCTTGAAGGATGCAGACTTCTTCCTGTACCACTGCTTGAAGAAGGTGTCTTCCAGAAACTGGCAGTAGGACTGGGAGTTGAGCTCGACTCCATCTTCAACCCGAAAAGGCCCCACAAGCTCATCTTTGATGATACCAGCCCAAACCAGTACTCCACCTTGCTGGCGCCCTTTACCAATCCAGCCACGGGCCCATCCATCTGGCCCATCAAGACTCACTCTCATTTCATCAGTCCATAAAACCTTAGAAAAATCAGTCGAGATATTTCTTGGCCCAGTCTTGGCGTTTCAGCTTGTGTGTCTTGTTCAGTGGTGGTCGTCTTTCAGCCTTTCTTACCTTGGCCATGTCTCTGAGTATTGCACACCTTGTGCTTTTGGGCACTCCAGTGATGTTGCAGCTCTGAAATATGGCCAAACTGGTGGCAAGTGGCATCTTGGCAGCTGCACGCTTGACTTTTCTCAGTTCATGGGCAGTTATTTTGCGCCTTGGTTTGTCCACACGCTTCTTGCGACCCTGTTGACTATTTTGAATGAAACGCTTGATTGTTCGATGATCACGCTTCAGAAGCTTTGCCATTTTAAGACTGCTGCATCCCTCTGCAAGATATCTCACTATTTTTGACCTTTCTGAGCCTGTCAAGTTCTTCTTTTGACCCATTTTGCCAAAGGAAAGGAAGTTGCCCAATGATTACCGTAAATCCTCTAATATTAGCCTGTATTTAATTAACTGCCGGGTGTCATATTTTGGCCGGTGTCGGCGGAGGTGAATAATGGCCGGTTTTTTATTGTGGCCGGGTGGAATGTGGTAACAAGCAAGTACTGGGGGTGGTTGTGTCATCCGTCTCACTTTTGATTTGCCAGTGATAGACCGCGAGGGTAACTTCAACCGTGCGGAGACGAAGAGGAGGCGAAAATTTGATATCAAGTTCAAAGAGAACGTGCTGATTACGCTGCAGAACACACTGGGGAGCAGTAGCAGGGGTTGTATGAACTAGTCACTAGTCGACATCACCGCTCTATAGTGACTTTTTATGCCTGTCATCGACTAGTCGCTGTCACGTGATAATGACCGGCAAGATGCAGCCCTCGGAAAAGACAGCAGCCTGCTGTCAGCAGGTGACAGGTGATGCGCCCCGATCCACAGCAGTGAAAAGCATCAGGCACAAATAAAAGACTAAAAGACAGAAAACATAAAAGGAAATGAGCCGACATAAACGATCGCGTGTTAAATTAGTTTTTGAGGTGGCGACACCTGATTTGATAATGTTACTGTGGCCGTGCTCAGGACGCAGATGTGTGGAGCGCGTCAACAATCAGAGCTTTGCATGCGCAAGCTGGTTAAGGTTAGGATGGGGGTGAGGGGAAGGTTAAATTGCAAGAGGGTAAACGTCACAATTTGGTTAAATGTCCGTTTTACGGCGGGTGTCAGTACCGACACTCTGGCACAGCACGTTGCCTCCCGTGGCCGGCAAGCAGCGCGAACCCCGCTGTTTTTGCGGTCGGTAGATCTTTTAGAACTGCAGTTCAAAGATAACTCATGAGGTGAATATATATGAACCCAGGTAGCAGTTTTTCTTTAGGATTGAGAGTAGATGCAGGAAGATAATAAACAGGCAGGAAAGAAAAATAGTCAAATAAAAACAAATTAGTTTTTGTACCTGCTGGTTGCAACAAACAGACACCATTGAAGGTAATCAGAAGTGAGGAACAGAAAATGAAATAATTATTTTAATGTTGAGAGCAGCAGGAACTCAGAGAGGCTGCAGGCGCATCAGTGAGTTTGCGGCTGCTGCGCAGGGGGAGGGGGGAGAGGGCTGAAGCAGAAACTACCGTTGTTAAAAGAAATGTGTTTAACTTTGAAAATGTGGGCGCAATTTTAATTGTCAAAAACTCCAGCGAACCATTAGTTCATTTTGCTCAAATAGAAATAGAGGCCTGCCTCAAATTTTGGTCCTCCTTCCAATAAAGGTCTGGAGCTTGATGAGCTTGAGTCAAATACAGGCCCGGGCCTGTATTAGAGGATATACGGTATGCACACCTGATATAGGGTGTTGATGTCATTAGACCACACCCCTTCTCATTACAGAGATGCACATCACCTAATATGCTTAATTGGGAGTAGGCTTTCGAGCCTATACAGCTTGGAGTAAGACAACATGCATGAAGAGGATGATGTGGACAAAATACTCATTTGCCTAATAATTCTGCACTCCCTGTACTCTGCAGCCTAAACCCTATTTTATTTTATTTTATTTTATTTTATTTTATTTTATTTACTCTGGTACGGTGCAGATTGATGATGCGAGTGCTGGTGGTTTCGTTATTTTAACAGCTCTGTGATTGATGAGGACACTTCCCTGGGAAAGCTCACTTAGCATTTCTCTCCTTCCCCCTGTTTTCATTTGTTCTTCACCTTTTTTCTTTTTCTTTCTCTCTTTCCACCTTACTCGTTACCTCCCCATCTCCTCTCCTCTCATCCTGTGTCCTGGACTATTGATTAGTTGTCTTGCAGGATGTTGGTTCTGCCCTACCAGAGCAGGCGTGTGTCTGTGTGTGTGTGTGTGTGTGTGTGTGTGTGTGTGTGTGTGTGTGTGTGTGTGTGTGTGTGTGTGTGTGTGTGTGTGTGTGTGTGTTGGAAGTAATCTAAAACACCTGTCTCTCTGACAGATAACACACAGCATTTTACCTCCCCCGGTGTTTTGTACTATACCCCGGTGGGACATATAGCGAGCACTCACACGGCGTGCTCAGATTAATCTACAGGTCTCAGCGGCTCCAGCGCGGGAGAATAAATGTTACGACTTACAGTAGAATCTTTCTCATCCTCTCCTCTCCATTTTTCTGTCTGGAATTGAAAAAAAAAAACAGAAGTTCAAAATACTTGTAATCTCAGTAGGAACCCATTTGCTGCGTCTGGTAGTATTCATCCCTAATGTGAGAACTACTTTATGCTCTCAGAAGAGATAGAATGATGCATTTTTAAGCAATTTACATTTTTATCAAAATGATTCATCTCATCTTGCTAACATTAAAAGGTATAAATATTAACATAAAGTGCATTTTGTAAGGTTTTTTTTTTTGCAGAACTTTAGAATTTTCACTAAAGTTAAAAATATTTTCTTATCTGCGAAGCATGGTGGAGGTAGAATCATGGTTTGGGCCCAGTCTGTTCCTGGCAATAGAAATGTTGTGGATAATCTAGACTGTTCAAACTGACTTAAAACTGAAATTATTGTGATGTTTTATCAAGATTTTTTTCCCCAAAATGAAGGACAAATTGTCCCATTTTTGTAATATTTCTTCAGATTTTCACTGTTTATCTTCCTTTAGAACTCATGTGAGCATTTCTACATGCATACAGGACAAGCACACTGTAATGTGTTAGACCTTCAAGCACCGCTGTAACGGCATTGGGGACCTTAAAAACAAGTTTTAAATAGTCTTCCTTCATTCTGAACGCCAGACACGTAGCACATTATCCACAATCAGGGTGAGAAGGTGATTATAGCTTTTATATGAGGGGAAATTAAAACGAGCCTCAGGTCATTTCTATTGATTTGCCAAGAGAAAAAGATGGTGGAGAAAGAAACACAAAGAAGTATATGAGAAGGGGAGGAAAGGAGAGTTGTGGAGTTTAGAGAGGGACGCTTAAAGGTTTAGAAATGTACGTATGGAGGAATTAATTGTTCTCTTTCTACAAACAGGTGGACCTTCACACTCTGAAGGTCCTTACAGGCATTGCTACTCAGGGCGCCATCTCGAAGGAAACTCAGAAGGTTTATTATGTCACCACCTTCAAGCTGGAGGTCAGCACAAATGGAGAAGACTGGATGATCTACAGGCATGGCAAGAATCACAAGGTGAGCTCAAATAAATGTAAAGAATGGGACATGTTTGCTTTTCCATCATTTGGATGGTGAATTTGTATTTGTGATTGGAAAACCAGCCAGCTGCACCAACTGGTGAACCACATGGCAACACACGTGCAGCAGTGGTGGAGGTGGAAAAATACGAGAGGGGATATTTGCAGAGAGAATCCACCTCAAGCCCAAAATCTAACCAGCGTCTCCAGTTATAGCTGTTTAGCTGTCACTCATTTGGTACTGTTCAAAGGTTTACAACCAAACCCCGAGTGAACACACAACCTCAAACTCAGAGTCGTACCTCACATCAGAACTACATCTACGTCCTTTAAGTTCACATCTGCTTTTTGTTGCTTTTCTAGTTAGATTTCTGCTGATTGCTGAGCTCATGGCGATATAAAACCATCGTACGTGTGAGCACGCTGCAGTTTTGTGGCTTCCAGGTAGAAATAAAGCAACCCGTAATGAGACTCTTAATGATTCAAACTGCATTTAAACTTGTGGAGCTGTGGCCGGTTTCAGCCGTGGTGGCTGGTTTTTCCATCAGAGCTGATTTTCCTCTGCTATGTGGTCACACGTGATTGTGCTGCGGTCTAGCACCACGTCTATCTCGCTGCTGTGAACCTTCATTCCTTAATGAACACTAAAGCATGAACTCACTCACAGATGCATGTATTTCTCCCAGTTTATCCATCTGGAGTCCTTCGTGGCCTACAGATCCCATACGGCTCGTATGGAAGGCTAGTTCCCAGAGAAATGATGGAAAGATGGATAAAACAGCAAAGGGAATGACAAATAATTTAGGAGATGGAGTACAAAGACACATTTTTTCTGTTTTCTTTCTTCATAGCAAACCAAAGAGATCAAATGAAGACAACTGGACTTTCTTGAAGACCTTTCGCTTCTCATCTGAGCAGCTTTGTCAGTTCGGACCAGAATACAAGAGAGTCAAGCTTTTAAACAGTTTCTGTCTGTTGTTGCTTAAATGAGCTGAAACTACCAATGAATACCCCTACCCCGGAGGAGTTATTTATGTTGCTTATATTGTGTTAGAGTGGTTGTTATGATTATATGGCCTAGACTGAAACTGTTTTGGGATTTGGTTTAGAGCTGTGTTAGGTGAAACACGAGGCCTCCTCCGCTGAACAACAAGCAGCTACAGTTTACAAGCGCAACTCTCCCGTATTCCAGTCAGGATTGAAAAAGCTGCTCGGATGAGAAGTGAAACATCTTCAAGAAACCAAAGAAGTCCAGTTGCCTTCATTAAAACCCTTTTCAGATTCATAGAAAACAGGTTTTAAATTAACTTTTTTAATTGATATATTTTGCAGGAATAAATCTGCTGAAATGTATTTTTACACCTGCTGTTTCCTGGGATGCAGATGCTGAGTGGGACACAAAAAAATCCAATATGCAAAGCATATTATTGACCAACGTTTTGAGATTACTTGCTGGTGTCGCCATCCATAATCCTCCCCATAACCTCTGGAAAGCAGCTGAATACCAAGAGATACAGAAAGTGTGACGAGGAAATGTCTAGAATAAATCAGCTGCACACAGACCAACACATTGAAACAAAGACTTAAGGATGATTTGACTCTAAGGTTTGATGGATTTCACGTCAATCTCATCAGGATCTTCTAATAATAATAATAATAGTAATAATAATTATACATTTTATTTGAAGCGCCTTTCAAAGCTCTCAAGGTCACTGTACAGGACAAAATATAACAAGCAAGCAATACAAACAACAAGAAATAAATGCTAAAAGTAATTCCCAAAGGTAGAGTCGGAGCAGTGCGATGGATAATAGACTAAAAAGAGTAGATGGAAGGAGGACAGTTACAGTGAGTAAGCCAGGTGGAACATGTGAGTTTTGAGTTGAGACTTGAAGGTTGAGAAGGAGTTTATATTGCGGAGGTCAGGCGGTAGAGTGTTCCAGAGTTTTGGAGCTGAGTGGCTGAAAGCTCTGACTCCCATAGTACAGAGACGAGTGCGAGGAACAGACAGGGAAGGTGAAGATGATGATCGGAGAGAGCGAGTGGGAGTGACAATGTGGAGGAGATTAGAAAGATATGGGGAAGCGAGATTATGGATGGCTTTAAAGGCATGAAGAAGTATCTTGCAGTCAATTCTGTATTTGACAGGGAGCCAGTGAAGTTGTTGCAGGACAGGGGTAATGTGATCAAAAGTGGAGGTCTTGGTGATTATCCGGGCAGCTGAATTTTGGACTAACTGTAACTTGTTGAGTGATTTTAGAGGGAGACCAGAGAGGAGGGCATTACAGTAATCGATGCGACTGGTGACCAGGCTGTGGACCAAAATAGCAGTGGTGTGTTGACTAAGGGAGGGGCGGAGCTGATTGATATTGTGAAGATGAAAATAAGCAGTTTTTATTGTGTTGTTAATATGAGGAATGAAGGATAAGGTGTTGTCTAAGATGACACCCAAGTCTTAGCTTTGGCGGTGGGGAGAAGTGTGGTGTTGTCGAAGCTGAGTGAGAATGAACTGGTCTTGGATAGAGATGACTTGGTGCCAGTGAGGAGGATCTCAGTCTTATTACTGTTGAGCTGTAGAAAGTTAGAGGAAAACCAGGATTTGACTTCGGTGAGGCAACTGAGAAGGGAGGATGAAGGGAGCGGGGGGTTTGGTTGGGTAGAGAAGTAGAGCTGGGTGTCATCGGCGTAGCAGTGAAAATGAATATTAAATTTCCTGAAGATATTGCCAAGTGGGAGTAAGTAGATTATGAAGAGAAGGGGACCTAAGACTGAGCCCTGAGGAACTCCAGAGGTAACTGGCTTGGGGTTAGAGTGGAAGGTGCGCAGTTGGACAAATTGAGTGCGATTAGATTGATATGATTTGGACCAACTTAGAGGAGTTTTTGGATGGTGGATAGTATATGGAGTAGAACTGTGTGAAAATTGTTCTGAAAATGATCTCTTTGTTTAAATGTTTGAATACTTGACTAAACATAACAGTGCTTCTCTTTTCGTGAAAAGAGCAAAAGAAAACAAGTGGAGCAGTCTGAGAAGAAAAGATGGTGTGTGAGATGGTTGTGTATTTGATAATAAAGCAGCGGAGTCAGCATTTTGGATTCTATAATGTCCTTCTCAGCTGACACAGCCCAGACTGGTAGTCAGCATCAGCCTTGTCACACCGTCTCCATCATCTTTCAGAGCTTAGAGAGAAAATATGAGGGCATGTTTGATGTTAAAAATCATCCCGCAGGGCTGGATAGCATCTATATAACAGTCAAAATGTGGAAAATGCTGAATTTGCGTTTGCAGAATAGTTTTAAAATGCTGTTTTTTTACAGAAAAAATAAAATGAGAGCAGATCTTTGATTGATTTTATTTTTTTTGCTGGGATTGATTCAAATTTAGAAAATAAGTGTATAACCCTAGCTGTATCTACTAGTGTCTTTGTTGACATCGTCACACACTTCCCTCCTTCTGTACTTCTCACAACATCTCTCCATCTATCATGCTCTCCCTCTCTTTTTACTGTAGACATTCACATCTGCATTCTCCCCCTTCGTCCCAGCTCTCCCTCCACACCCCATAATTTATACCTCTGTTCCCCCTTCCTGTGTCTGAGAAAGACATCATGAAATAGACAGGCGCGTTTACGCTGCTCAAATAAATGACCGTTAGGCCACAGTGATGCTGTGGTGTGTTTGCATGTTAACCAGGACGGATGATTGAATTAGTGTTTTACGAGCAGGAGGTTTTAGAAAGAAACTATATGGAGCTAAAGTAAGTAGATCTCTCCAAATTTGCTCGTAAACACATTTCACAGCTCTGCATGTATAGAAATGCATGGACCAAATTATATTTACTACGTCTTGTTGCGTGTTAACATTTTTCTCAGATGAGTAACACTCTGCACGTGCACACACACACTAATGCACACATGCGTGCTCCAGCTTAAAACATCTGGGAGCCAGCCCAGAAGGGTGGTACTGCTGTCACAGTGATTTAAGTGATCTTTAATGCATTTGATAATGTCATTAAATGCCTGTTACAGACCAGATGGGATGAATGGAGAACATGTTAACTTTGCAGAGATGGTGACATTTGTGCATAATTTGCTCCAATAACACTGAGAAGTCTTGTTCTACTAGAAAAATCACAGAGTAAAACGTGTAGAAAGGCAAAGATTCTAAACATTAATTCAAAATCACGCTAAATAAAAGTATTAGCGTCTCTACAGGAGATGTCACGGAGTTGGTGTTTAGGAAATGTGTTGCTCATGAACAGCTGTAAAAGGTCCCTTTGGACATGGTTGCACAACAATATCCACGACGTTCTGCAGAGTAAAGCCGGTGTCGGTACAAGATCTGCTCGGGTGCAAAATCGGCTCGGGGTCCGTCGACCACCGATGATATCAAAGTAGTTGATTGGCTGAACATGAACCTTACGGAATTACTTAATCACGCTACGTTGTTATCACGCTACGTTGTTATCACGCTACGTTGTTATCACGTTACGTTGGTCCAGGCAAATCTTTCTGTTGGAAAGATGGACAACTTTTACAAAGAAATCCATCATTACCTCTTTGAAAATACACTTTTAGCATAAAGCTGCATGTATATTAGGGCTGAACGATTAATTTCATGTGCAATTAAACTGTGATGTGACAAAAGGAGATTTTCTAATCGCAAAGGCTGCAATTTGGCAGCGGTTAGCGCAACGCTAATATACATGGAAAAACCCATAGGAATGCTAATGCTAATATCACCAATTACATTATTACAAATTATGAATTAGAAACATGCCAAATGATTACATTTGGAGTCTAATAGAAAGTAAAACTATCATCAGTCAAATAAGTACAGACAGGTATTTTAGTAAAGCCTGAAAACTTTTAACTGCAGAGTTTTGGCTAGCAGCTATGAGCGTACCTGAACTACGCATGGACAAGACGTCAAAAACTAAACACAAAATACTTCAATAAACGGGACACACTTCTTTCCTGCAAATACAATTTCACAGGTGTTGCTAATACCTATGATCCTTCAAGGGATGTGCTCAAAGAGGAGTTCAACATTATGAATAAAATATAGTGTTTTATTTTACAAATACCATTATAAACACAAACTTACGTCTTAAGAAACATTATGTTAATAACAAAACTGCTAAATTCTTTCCAACAGTATAGATGTGTAGAGTATTTTGTCCGAGTGGGTTTGCCGTACTTTGACGTCATCGGCAGTCGAAGGACCCCGAGCCGATCTTGCACCTGAGCAGATCCTGTACCAACACCGGGTCCACACTGGGGGCATCGTGGAATGTCATTGCTTCAACCAGAATCCATTATAGCCTATGGGGTTGGTCCAAACCGGCCACAGCGGAATTTTGGGAATGTTGGGTTGTATTTTGCCACAAGCCGCTTCTGGGATGTGTCAATTTCTGCAATTAGCATAGGGCTAGACAGGAAATCACACATGGTATCAGTGTAAAATGTGACCCGACAGCTTATTAACTGCTGGTATCTTTCGAGCAGTGCAACAGTGTGATTTTCTTCATGGACATGCTTCTATTTGCTTTAACTCATTCACTGCCAGCAGTTTTCTGATCAGAAAAGCCCCTGACACCCAGCGTTTTTGAGTATTTTTGATATTTTTTGAAGCGTCACAGAACATTGTGCTCTATGATCATGTAAACTAGAGAACTACCAAAAGAAAGAGTCTTACAGCAGGAAAATGAGCATGTTTCTAGCGTTATCCGTTCTGTCATAATCTGCTCTCAAAGTGTGATTAGTGCCTCGTTATTTCACAACAGCGTCCAAAAACGATCTCCCAATTCAAGGATTTTCTGATTCCTGATCATGTGATGTGTGACATACGCGGATGAAGATCGGCTTTAGAGATGTGATGTTTATCCTCGCTGCGGGGGCTCGTTCCCACGCCCACCCTGTGAAAAAATGCAACTGACGACTTTAGTTGTCAAAGGCAATATATGAGTTAATGGCGGATGAAGTCTGAAGGGATTTTTTGCTCTCGCAAGTCCAGTCAGGAGGACAGCAGAGATGCCGCACCGCTCCCAGGGTGGGTGTACACGCTGCCAAAAACTGGCCCGCAGCCATTCCGCGCCGCTGATAGGGTTGTGGTGCCATCCGGCGTAAAGGTTTGTGGGTTCTCCAAAGTTGCTCGAAAAATATGTCCAAAAACACTAATAAAAATCTAAGTTGGCAACTGAAGACAATTTCACTATTTTTGTGATTAATCTGATTTTATTTTTAGCAACAAGTCAACTCTAACCTCTATCTTTTTTATTTCTAACATGAAGCCTTTTTAAACAACCCCAGCCTGGATTTATTTCTGGAATAAGACAGTTGGGGTTAGAAAAAAGAAATCATGCTCACATCTAAATTGCATTTCTATATTTCAGCTCGCTGCAGGTTGCCTTGGTGACACTGTACAACAACAAATCTTGCACTCTGTGATTTCTTTCATTTCGAGCATTAAAACCACAGGTTGGTGGTGGAAATCAAAAGCAATTTGGGTTTTAAAATAGCACAAAGCTCAAATACACTCTACTTCATTAGATATTCACAAAACCATCACAGTTCTCAGTTTGAATGATGAATTTCTAAGATAATGGTCTCTAATAAATGTACACCTTGGTTGGTCCTCAGCCATCTCACTTACAGTATGCCCCTCTAATTAATTTCATGTGTAAAAATTTGGATTTAATCCCATGTTCTGAACACTCAGCTTGTTCCATTCTCACGTAGTCAGACACTTTTTCGCACAGTTCGACTTCTTGAATGTAATCTTTGCCCTTAAATCCTCCACAAACGCCCACGCTCCTGTTTTGAGTGGATTTTTTTGTCTTTGTTTCATACTAATATTGGTTAAAAAGCTCAAATATCAAATAAAATCACTAGCTGATCCTCATGTCATTATGTCTTTGGTGACACAATAGAGTTTATTTTATAGTGTACAGACCAACAACAGAAATTCATCTGAGAAAGAAACAAAATTATTAATTAATATTTCTGATTATAATCAGGATTAGGATTAGACAAGGCTGACAGATCATGCTGTCAGTTGACATTCATGGACTCACCCATCTTGACTCATGACGGTGAAGGCTGTTGTTGGTTTTAGTGTCCAGAAAATAGCAGAGAACACCTCGACTAGTAGAAGCTAACCGTTAGCATTAGCATTTCCATCACACAAAAACTCCTCCAGGCTTTTATTTGTGGAGATAAAACATCCACGTTTCACGCCAGTGGGGGAGTCGCGTTGCTGTTATTCAATCCGAGGTGAGATGTCCAAATACTGGGAAGCAAGACTCCAAATCCTGCTGTGATGTGCCACTTGTCCATGCCGATCCAAGCGCTTCTGGGCTTTTTATGCCCCGAGTATGCTTGCAAGGTGTTCATTCCTGCCAGAGACCACTGCAAATGTATTAATTAAATGAGTTTCCCACAGCTTTAAGCACATTGGTTGGGTTTGAAATGAGTAGAAAGCTCTGAACTTGCACAGTTCTGTGTGTTGAACTCATGATTTCCAGAGGGTTGGTTATGTGAGGTTGAGAGCGTGGCATGAAATACCTGAGGTGTCCAGTTGAGAACTGAATGTGACCCACATTCAGCCAGGATCTTAAATAGTTTGAGACCTTCTGTGGAGACTTTTTATTAAAGTTTGACATGACTGCACTGTCATGGTGTAGCTCACCCCCGAACTGCTGGAGGCAAACCTGTCCGTGATCGTTTCAACACTGGACCTCCGCCAGAAGTCCCACTTTAATCAGCAGGGAGGAGGTTGGATGGGGAATAACAGCTTGAGGAGGGAGGGAGAGGTGCTGCAATATCAGGAACACATAGAGGGAATTTGTTAAAACAAAAGAAAGGAAAATAAAAACAAGCTAACGTTGAGCTGTCGAGCATGAACGAGAGGAAAAGCTGAGCAGTGAAAAGAGAGAGAGGGAATCCAGAGAGAGAAATGTAAGGTTCATTGGGGGAGAGGTGAATGAATGAAGGCGGCTGAAAGGGGGAAGAAGTGTTCATGAGGGAATACCCAAGCAAAAGAGAGAAGGATGGATGGATGAAAGGAGGCAAGAAGGAGAAGGGGAATAATGAGAAAAGCAGACAAGGGTGTTGACCATAAATCCCTCTGGATAGATCCGAAGTTTCAGCAACACTGCCTGGAAGCATGTCAAGAAGGGGAAAGAAAATAAAACGACAGAACAAGGAGGAGAGAATGACTTTAAGGTGAGAGGAAGGAAGAAAAAGGGGAGGGAGGTCAAAGGAGAGATGGAGAAACGAGTTTGTGACAAATGGAGACAGAAAAGCTGAGAGCAAAGGCGACAAAGGGAGATATTACAAAGGTGCCATGAGGCATTTGGGCTGTAAGAGGTGGGCATTATGTACACACACACACACACACACACACACACACACACACACACACACACACACACACACACACACACACACACAAGCACGTCAGGAAGTTTAGGGAGGTAGACTGCCGGTAGACAGCTGGTTTCAGGTGTGTGTGTGTGTGTGTGCGCGCGCGCGTGCGTGCGTGCGTGTGTGTGTGTGTGTGTGTGTGTGATGAAATGGGAGGACAAGGGTGGGGTGTTTTACTTTTCTTATTACTTGACACCATAGACTGTACTTGACACACACACACAGTCAGCACGCATATTTGCATAATTAAATAGGTCCTTCTGTGGTTGACTGGCTGTGGTTCTGCAGACGTACAACTACACACACACACACACACACACACACACACATGTGCACGTGCACACACTAACCTGTTCTCTGTCCCGTGAGTAGAATGCATTTTTTCTTTGTAGACACCTTTAGTGTCTAAATGCCTGCAAGCCAGAATCAAAATCTTCACATTCTTGGAGGAAACTGGTACTTGCTTCTTGTGAAACAATGTTTTTACTTGTGTTAAACCTCTCCTGGTGTCTCCTGAAATGTCAGACTCTTTATAAATGCAGACACTGACCTAAGCTGGGCTAGGTGAAGCCCATTAGCTAACTGTTACCAAAGCCTTTTAGAAACAGACAGTTAAAAGTGAATTCAGGCGTAGAGACCTCTGGGGGACTACATATCCTCTTACACCTTCTCTCTGTGGATTCTTTTTGCAGAACTGCAACCTGGGATCTGTTTCAGGAAAACAAGATGTTTTCTTAGTATGAATGGATAAACACCTGGGATATTTTAAGCCAGTGTCTCAACGGGATGCAACTGTGACAAATTGTGAATAGGATCGGCTTGGTGGTTAAAAAATGGAATACCTGGTAGGGTTCGCGGTTTCCTTGCTAGAGTCACAGGGTTTTTGGTCTTGTGTGGCTGGAAATGTCACTGTAACAACTTTTGCAACAGGTTTTCTTATAAAATAGGGACAGTTTTCACTAACCCAGGACACGGCACTTAGAGTCGTATAAACCTGGTGGTGCGCTCATGTTTATTCCATCCTCGTTGCCTGTCCAGGATCAAGCTGCTACTGTAACATACAGACTTGAAGACGGTAGACCATGCTTTTATTAATTCACACTTGATCTACTGCAACTCCTTTTTTCAGGGGTTAGCCAGGCTGCAGCTCCAGTTTGCCAAGAATTTAGCTTCTAGATTTCTGAAAGGCACCAGAATGCAGGAACATACAGTATGACGCCAGTTTTCACCACTTTACATTGGCTCCCATTTTGTCATAGAGTAAGATTTAAGATGTTTGTCTTTATTTTTAATGCTCCTGCCTATCTGTCTGACCTAGTTACTCGAGACACCCTTCATGTGCATGCAGGTCGTCGCAGCAAAACGTTCTAGTTGTTCCACGTGTGAAATGCACGACTAAAGGAGGCAGGTTTTTCACGATCTTGGCCTCTAAGCTGTGGAATGAACTTCTACTCAAGTTTAAGACAAGAGGTGACAGAGCTTTCTCTGCAGGTCCAAAGCTCTGGACTGAGCTACCGTTCTCTGCAAGGGCTTCCACTTCGGTGGCAGTTTTAAAGTTAGGCTGAAGCATGGATGTAATTTTCACTTTAGAAGTGCAGGGGACACGGGGGGGGGGGGGGGATCTTTACAGGCTTCAACACAAAAGGTTGTTTTCCGAGCTCAACCAATGTCAATTTAATATAAAGTAATATGGTTTTTGGATGGTAAAAAGTGCAGGGGTCAAAACTTGACTTTGGAAAAAGTGAGGGGGACATGTCCCCCCCCCCCCCCCCCCCAAAAAATTACATCCATGGGCTGAAGACGTTTCTATGTGACTTGGCCTTTACTTCTCACCGTTTCTTTCCCTGTTTTTAACCATTTTTTGTTTTTATTGTGTTTTAGTTTCTTTTACTTCTGTTTATTCTGTTTAATTTTATTTTCTGTATGCCACTTTGGTGTAATTTTTGCGCCTGTAAAGCGCTCTATAAATAAACATTTTGAGTTGAAGTTCAGACAAGCACCCTCACTTTTGTTAAGTTTTGGATGAGGACTCCTGGCGTTTCCTCGCCGTACTTTCTGGTTACATTTTGGACAACGGAGCTACCTTTCATCCTGTTATCTGATCGATGTGTCTTTATTTGTTTTTATGTCTTGCTCTGTTGGTCCTCGCAGAGCTCATTGTTATTTTAATTTATTCTTTTATGTGTGTACACCGTTTGGTTTGTCCGATGAGGTTCAGCCCATTGTCCAAATTGAGTAAAAATCATGTCAACTAGTTTCAGCCGAACTGATCTTCGTCATAAAGGCGAGAACGTTTAAAACGATTTGACATATTTTTATTCTATTAGCCATGGAATAATAAAGGCTTTAAATCATTTTCATCCTCCTGAGTGGCTCAGACCCCTTTATTCTGAAGATATAACTGGATCTGTCAAATGAAGAGCACTGGAGGTATTTATGCTGTTTTACACCGAAGAAGCACTCCAAGCATTTTTGCTGTTTTAGATAATTGTATGAAAAATGCAGCAAACTTACAACTTTGTTAGCAATAATTTCCATATACAAATTTTCATGCAAAAGTCTCACGTGTGTGAATGACCAATTGTGTAGTGAGGTGTAGAACCCTGGGAAGGTGCTGTACAAATACAACACACAAGAAGACAAACACCCATTCAAGCACACACTCACACATACGTACATTTTGGAGAAATCACTCAACCTGGCAGGTATTTTTTTAACAGTGGAAGGAAGCCAGAGTACCCAGAGCAAACCCATGCATTCACAAGGAGACCATGCAATTTCCATGCAGAAATACCCCAAATTGGGATTTGAACTTTTGACCCACTTGTTGCAAAGCAACAGTACTTACCACTTCATTGCTATGCAGCCAAAGTTCAAGTCCAAAATCTTAAAAACAAGGTTTATTTTTTATTTTTAATTTACTAAATTTAAAAACCATATTCAGTCTTTATAAAGCTAAAGCTTCATTAAGTTTTACCAGCATACCACCAGTGAGATGTTTGGAGATCTGGATATTGGAATAGCTTCATGGTTAAGACACTTTTAGTCCAGAATCTTCTGATTTCAAGACACATTACATCTGCAGTAGCTCCGTTTGAAAGGTGTTGGATTGTTGTGCTGGAGGTTCTGAGATCAGTCCCAGTAAAAATTTATTTTAAAAAAAGAAAAGCTCCAAAATCAAATCTACCAGTTTCTGCTTGTGTAGTTCAATATGTAATGAGTTGCATTGGTGTGCGGAAGGTTCAGGGTTCAATCAACAAAAGACTGTTTGTTTTTTCCTTCAGGTTAGTTCTTTAGAACCAAAAACATCCTAAAATACTTCCAACAAGAGTCTCCCAGTACAGCTCGAACTGCTAGGCATGACATTTGGTAATCAGAATGTTCAGTGTTCACTTCTGGCACAATTTGTTTTTAGACTTTCTTTGAGATCACAAGATGATGAAAAGTTGTAAAATCCAACTGACTTGTACCCCCTTGTATGGCTCAGAGTGTAAAGCATTGGTATGGTGTGCAGAAGTTTCTGGTTTCAATCCCAGGAGTTTCATGAGAAGCTTGCTTTGTACAAATTGTAAGGTCAAATGTAGTCTCTGACTGTCCTTTAAGAACAGAAGCTAAGAATTAGAACTTCAAATTCCATTTTTGGTTCTTATTTTAAACACGGATGAGGTTTTTCTTTACCTTGCTGACGTTTCGTTTGCAGCTGCAAACATCTTCAGAGCTGACGTCAGCAAGGTACAGAAAAACCTCATCCGTGTTTAAAATAAGAACCAAAAATGGAATTTGAAGACAAACACAGCAAGAATGTACAAAAGATGTTTATAGAACTTCAAACATCCCAGGAGAAAATCTCAAAGTGTGAAGGGTTCTGGTGGCGCAGTGGGATAGTTCGCGTTCATAAGTCACCAATGGTGCAGCAACTGGTTCGAATCCCGCTGGAGACTAACTAGTCCTGGATCAATGTGACTACTCTGAAAGGAAATGGGAAGGGGGCCTCATTCCCTCTCTGAGTTTCTGAGAGATAAATGCGGGGGGTTATGTTGACTGGAACGGCTGAGGTGACCTTAGTTAACCAGTTAAGTTACTTGACTGGCAAACTGGATCTGTCAACTGAAGAGCACTTTGTTAGCGATAATTGCCATATACAAATTTTCATGCAAAAGTTATGTGGCCACTTAATTAGTTTGGCTGGCTGACCTCTGTTACTTGGCCATGATAAGTAGGCCATGTAACTTAAGTTGGCCAGTCAAGTTACTTGGCCTATTAATTTACTTTACTAAGTCACTTATGTGGCCAAGTAACAGAAGTCAGCCAGTCAAGTAACTTGGCCACATATGTGGGCCAAACTAATTAAGCGGCCGCATAACTTCAGTTGGCCTGCCAAGTAACTTAATTGGTTAACTATAGTCATTTCAGCCATGGTGCCGTTCCAGTCAGTACTTTAGAGCTTTTCAGATTCTAAAGAGCTAACCTGAGGTTTAAAACAGTCACTGTGCCTGGGATTGAACATTGAACCTACTGTACTCTAAACCAATGCATTACAGACTGAGCTAACCAAAGTAATAAATAGTTATGGTTTTAGAGCTTTTCATCTTCTTATAAATTCACAGAAAGTCTAAAAGACAATGGTGAACCCTGAACCTTTTGAATACTAAACCAGCACCTTACAGTCTGAGCTACGCACATGGTAGGTCACATTTTAGGGCGTTTCATTTTCTCAAAATCAAGTGTTCCTAAGTTATTCGTCGATCTTTCTGTTGCTGCTCCAGACATTTCAAGTTCTCACAAACACATTTTTGAAAATCCTTCCGTGATTTTTATTTCACTATCAGACACTTACACGTTCCAATTTTCAGATTTTTGAATGAAAACAAATTGAACTGTTGAATTTGAACCTGCACCTGCTACATGTCTAACCAGTTTGCTTACTGCTTGAGCTACTCAATCCAAATGTGGATTACTGCTCTTTGTGATGGTTTCATGAAACTTTCAGAAACTTTTAAACACTCAGGATTTCAAAGACAGCAGGAAAACAAAAAATTAAAGAGCAATGGAACATGAGATGGGTTTATTTATTTCTTTTCTTTTTTTGGCATTCGCAAACTGATATTTAGGCATATTGTTTAAATGTCAAAGGGAGACTAGGCAGTTTTGGCTTGTTTTTAGCACCCCCAAGTGTCCGTTTAGTAGAACCGAATGCAAAACTTATCTCCTCGCTGTGTGTTCGTCCTCTTAACACTGTAATCTAACAATGTCTCCCCAGTCTTCCTTAGTGTCTACAAGAGTGATTCACCACTACAGATCAGTTGTGTTCATGATCAAAAATATGCAGGGAACCTGCTGGAGGCAGACTGCAGTGTCATTTCAACTCAATTTTTTTCTAAGTCCACCAAAGTGGACCGGCACTCTGAAGTTGCTAATTCTGGCCACAGAAGGCAGTGAGGTCTGAGTGGCATTTCATTAACCCTGTACAGGGCCATTTTAACACTTACTGGCTCAGGTAAGCAGTTTTAAAATATGAAAAAGTTGCTTAGTGTCATTTTAAGAATAATTGGTAAATTTACTTCTAAAGGTACTAATTTGTTGGATTGCTTTGCATCATTTAACATTGCGTGGTAAAGACTTTGTGGAATTTTAATGACCTTTATGCGACTTTGAAATGGTCCACCAGCATATTTCTGGTGACATTTGTCTGAAAAGACATAAAAGAATACATTTCATTTTTAAATTTAAAAATATCAAGTTTTGGAGCTTGTCTAACAGAATTTAACATTCCACAACTTGAGTGCCAGGACTGAAAAAGCCCGATCTCCTCTTGATTCACACCGACCAATCTAAGATAAGTAACTCTTGAGTTGTGGAACAGTTGTGGCCAGAGACACCACCATTTAGCGTTTCATCAAAATTCACCTGTGAACTAAAGTGTGCACTAATCATCACCGTACTTTTTCTTGCCACCTAACAAAGGAGTCCTTTATTTTGTGGGTGGTGTGTTATTTTTTTTCTGTCAATACCTTAAAGGTAATGAACTCAAAGTCTCATAAAATGTTATGTTCGATTGCAAACATTTAACCTTCCGGTTGTTTTTTGCAATCTTAGACCACAGGAAGAATCCACATTGTTTGGGTAGACTATTAATAAAACTGACCAACCTCATTTATAGAGTGTTAGGGTTGTGTTCAACATATTATGTTCTCTGTTCTCAAGCAATGGTGGAGATTAGTCACGTATGCAACATGAACCCATTTAGCATTTGACCAAATATGTCAAAATGAAACAATAAGAAAATAATATTTCAAAGCCTTTTTTAAATTAAAGTGTTTTAAAACAAAAGCTCTTTATCTCATTTTTAATATTTACTTAATATAATTCAGGATCTTGCAGGCTTATCACAGGATACAGGACATCCTGAACAATCACCCATCCATTACAAGGCAAACAGACATGCACACACTCCCCATCAAGATCAGCCATTCATTGGTCCAATCCCAGTACCAACAATGCACCCTACGGTCCAAAGCGCAGTAAGGCTGTGAGTTTGTGGTACACACGTGTGCAAATAATTACACAATTGGCACAGTGAATCGACTGTGACTCATGCCAGGATGCTGGTGCTGTTTGTGTTACTTAAAAAAATTCTTTATTAACAATTTTCAAACTAAGTTATTTGACAAAATTTGCAATTATTGCTGTAGACATTAAATCTTCATTTTAAAATGAACTTCTTTCATTTTCTGTAAAAGAGAAAATGATCCAAATTTGGTTCTAAAATTGAAAACTGATTTTCCATAGACATTCCAAAAAATTATCTTTTCCTGGCTGACAGAGGAAAAATGATCTTTTCCATTTTAATCCCAACATTTGATTGTTGACTCTGCAGTCTGTAAAATTAGACTGAACAAGTGATTAAATTACTGGGATGTCACATCCAAAAATACGTACCAGCACCTTCATCAGTTAACGATACTTATTGACATATATTGTGTAGCGCCATTGCCCTATACACTGGCACTACCTTGTAGCTGTTGCGGGTGGTCTTTACGTGTGCTTTAAGAAATGCAGCTTGAGTTTATTTCTGATGATGTTTATTATTTGTCTTGTTCCAGAATGTCCAGGATCCATTTACAGCAGTAAAATTGGTTTGCAGTGAATGTGTTACTTGCCCCAATGACAGTCCGCAGAGTCCTTTACATACAGCCACAGTCCTTGCCACACAGTAAAAAACTGTTTGTCCCATCCAGTCACACCTGAGTCCAATCTGTGTTGGCTTAAGTAGGCTGGTGCTTCCACAAGCAATTAACCAATAATATGAGGCCAAGCCTCCTCTCAAGCGCACAAAAAGAAATGACACATATGGCTCCTGCACGCCGGCCCCTAATTGCGCATGGCAGAAGACAAAGCAATTACAATAACTTAAATTACAGGAGCCATTATAAACACAAAAAAAACCAATACACAATAAAAAGATAAACCAAAAGGCCCGTAATACCTTTCTGAAACCTAATCTTCCTCTTCACACACTAAACATAGTTTAGTTATTCGTCTTTCGAAGGCGAACCACTCAAACCAAGCCCTTCTTGTCAGGAAACGTTTTAAGGACTTTCCCTAACACCCATGATCCTCTAGGAGTGGTGTAGTCCATAACCATAGCTATGTCTCCCACTTCTAACCCTTTTTTCCTTTTTTGTTTTTCCTGTAATAGTGGCAAGTATTCCCTGATCCATCCTTTTTTTTTCTTTTTTTTCCTTGTTTTTCTTCTTTTCTTTTTTCTTTTTTCTCTAACTGGTTTCAATGGGGCTACTCTAGTCTTGCAAAATAGAAATGAAACATGTATCTCTTCCTTGTCGTTTTTGAGTCTGAGGTAAGTAGCTGTACTGTACCCACTTTCGCTTGCATCAGAGAAGTGATGCATTTGTGCGCTGATTACCCTTTTGAACCCTTCTGGCTTAAGGCACCTGCCGATTTGGAAATCTGTTAAAATTTCCACTGAGCTGACTGCTGACAGCATTCCTCTTTTGGTAGCAGGCTTTTCTTTCACCTTTGGTCGTAAGAACAGACCATATTTCTTTAGAGCTGCGGAGTCTTCTGCCTTGATGTTTGGCCAGTCAGACACCTTGTCCATGTAAGCTGCAGTTACCTTGTGCTCGTTCCCAAAATGCTCTTTAAGTAGCTTTCTGGCTAACACGTACCCTCTGTCTGCTGTTAAATGAAGACAACTACGAACCAAGTCCCTAGGCTGCCCCCTAGTGTATTGTTCCAAATAGTACAAACAGTCCCCTTTGTTGCTAGTTTTTGATTCTACACAATGTTCAAAAGCCTTGATAAAGGAATTGAACTGCAGTGGATTACCATCGTAGACTGGGATTTCTCTACTTGGCAGTAATTGAGCTTGTTTGCATTTGAACCAAAACGGATGTGATCTCATTTTGTTGTTTTAATAGACTGTACACGTTTCCAACTTCCAGTTCTCCGTGGGATAAGTTCTTGCTGCCTTGTGCTGCAAGTGTAACATTTGGTTCTTTAGCTGCAGGTTTTAATCCTTGCAAAGTGAGGGACTGGCTTGGTGGAAGAAAGACTCCAGTCTCCGTGTGGTCTAAATCAACTGAGACAGGTACGGATGCTGGTATGGATTTCTCCAATCTGACACCTTTGCAGTTTGCTTAAACGACGCCTCTGATTCTTGCAGTTGAAGATCTTTCACTTTGGGTTTTGTACCCGTTCTTATGTATGACTCCATGCCATCTGAACACCGGGAGACCGATGCACTACTTTTAGTACCCTCTAGCACAGAAAGTCTAGCGTTAGCAGCAGCAATTTTGGTGCTCAATTCTAATTGTTCCTTTTTCCTTTTAAGTAAACGTTCTTGTTCTTCATGAGCCTGCTTCAACAAATGTTCTTGTTCTTCGAGAGCATGCTTCTCCTTTAAAGCTGCAGCATATGCTACTAATGCAGCCTTTTCTGCTTCAGCCTTTAGTCTTGCAGAAGATATGGAAGACTTACTAATTGTAGTAAATAAAGAACCTTTTTTACTCGGTGAGCCTCTTGATTCAACATTAGAAATGCTGTCCTGTGGTTCAATATGTGGCTCATCTTCCTCTGCTCTTTGTGAAGCCAACCAGGTCTCAGTAGCACACATGAAATCTTTAACATCCAACATTTTAGCTTGGTACCATGTTTCATGCTTTTGTGCTTCTTCTGCAGGCAATAAAGTTATCAACTTGTTATGAGTCTCTAATGTCTCGTCATGCAAACTCAAAAACTGTTTATACTCAGAATCAACTTCATTTAAACACTGTTCATTTTTCCGTAAGTTGATGTTTTGTCTTAGTTTGCTAAGCTTATTTAGCTTTTTCTTCCTTTCTTCTTCTAAGTTACCAATCTTCATGACCAAAGCTTTGGCTGTTAATTTAACTTCCCTTTTTTCAGCTGATCTATAACCCAAAGCAAAGTTCTGTTCACCTTGGAGCTCAACACCAACATTTTCCTCTTCTGCCATGACAAGTGGAACGTCTTAAACCTTTGTCCAAAACAAAACCCTTAAGAAATTTCACCTTCACAAGTCACTGTTTTTATTCCTTAATGGCTAAGCCCAGTGTTCGAGGTTACCTCTTGTGCTTCAATGTACTTTTACCGCACTGTTGCTCCTCCACTGCGATGACGCTCCTTCGATGCGCACCTCCTCTTCAGCAGTGAGCTACTCCTTCCACTGCGCGCTGCTGCTCTAGCGTTGAGGTCGCCAGACGCCTGCCCCAATGGCAGGACGCTTGCTGCTCCTTCCGCTGCGCGCCGCCGCTCCAGCGTTGAGGTCACTCAGCGGATCCAACGCTGAAGTCTCCTGCCCCAATGACAGGATGCCTGCCGCCCCTCTGACGAGCGGTGCTCCTGCTGCGAGTCGCTCTTTCTGCCGCGCACCGCTGCTCCAGCGATGAGGTCGCTCAGCGGATCCAACGCTGAAACGTCTGCCCCAGTGGCAGAACGCCCGCCGTTCTTCCGCCGCGTGCCACCTTTTGCGCTGTGCTGCTTCCTTGATGTGCGCTGGTTTGCCGCCCGCCGCTCCAGCAACGATCCTTCAGATGCGTACCGCTCTCTGATGCGTGCTGACCCTTCAGCGACGAGGCCGCACAGCTGATCCAACAAAGACACCTCTGCCCCAATGACAGAACGCCCGCCGCTGTCTGCTGATGTGCTGCAGGGAAGGACAGCCAGATCCCACGCAGAAACGCCTTCTGTCCCAATGACAGCTCGACCCTCCGTGCTTCTTCCAGACGCGCCGTTGAAGTGCGCGGTTCCTCCCGTGATCAGGAAACAGCTGATCCAATTACGTCTCTTGATTGCAGAGGACGCCAACCTTCCTTCGCCGATGGGACAGTTTTTTTTTACCTTGAAGTGTAGCGCCATTGCCCTATACACTGGCACTACCTGGTAGCTGTTGCGGGTGGTCTTTACGTGTGCTTTAAGAAATGCAGCTTGAGTTTATTTCTGATGATGTTTATTATTTGTCTTGTTCCAGAATGTCCAGGATCCATTTACAGCAGTAAAATTGGTTTGCAGTGAATGTGTTACTTGCCCCAATGACAGTCCGCAGAGTCCTTTACATACAGCCACAGTCCTCGCCACACAGTACAAAACTGTTTGTCCCATCCAGCCACCCGAGTCCAATCTGTGTTGGCTTAAGTAGGCTGGTGCTTCCACAAGCAATTAACCAATAATATGAGGCCAAGCCTCCTCTCAAGCGCACAAAAAGAAATGACACATATGGCTCCTACATATTGCATCTTTCAAACAGAGAAGTATTTGATTGTAATATATATATATATATATATATATATATATATATATATATATATATACACACACACACACACAAAATAATCAATTATACTCAAATAAATATTTTCAGAAAAAGCATATAAACCATTACTCTGCTTTCTCGAAATTCCCACGCATCAATGGATTGTGGGTAATACCCTTTACCAAAGTCCGCATTGATGCAGACTTTAGCAAAGTACAAATAAAGGGTGCAAGTGTTAGGCCCAATCTCAATACTCGCACTGCGCCCTGCGGACTTCAGCACAGTTCATTTGGAGAAAGTGTGCTGTAAGGCTTCCAGGGCATTGCACACAAGTGTGCAAATAATTGGAATTGAAACAGGGTGCATTGCGTCATCAATCGCAACGCATGCCGGGATGCTGGTCGCTGTGAAACTTTTTTCAAAAACCTTTATTAACATCTTTTAAACAAACAGCCAAACAGTAATTTGAAATGAATTTACATTTATTGCTGCTTTGTCTAAAAGTTTTAGAGCGTCAACTAATCATCCTAAAATTAACTAATTTCATTAGAAAATTTATATTTTTGGAAAAGGAACTTGAGCCTTTTTTCCTGCAGCAATGACTTGTGGGTAATGCCCTTGCCCGAGGTTCGCATCGCTGCAGACTTGGCTGAAGTGCAGATTAAGGGTGCAATGGGGGCGTGGCCAACTTCTGCACTTGAGAATCAGAACACCCTACGCACTCGCACCCATGGCCAGGAACGTGCAGTTGAAGGGTGCAAGTGCGAGTGTTGAGTGTAGGCCATTCCACCATCTTTGGACTGTTTCTAAATGAAACACAGACAAGAACACCATGCCAACTGGTTAGGGTTAGGGTTACCAAACATCACCTGGGGTCTCATTTATCAAGCCTGCTTACGCACAAAAGGGGTCGGAAAACTGCGTAAGCAACTTTACACGCAAACTTTGGGATTAATGAAAGAAAACTTAGCGGAAAAATTTGCACAACTTTAAGTTGACTAAGGACCTGGCTTACACACATTTTGGACATGGAGAGCACCTGCAGTGCTGCTGCTGAGAAGGATACAATTATGTAATCCTGCAGCATTATCACTTGTACCGCTTCATTTTCACACAGAACAAGACCATCCACACACACACACACACACACACACACACACACACACACACACACACACACACATGTGCGCGCACACATACACCCACACACACGCACACGCACACACACACACACAAACACACACACACACAGCCTGAAGCGCAGAATACGCAATGCAGAATATCAGCAGGGGGACAGATTGAGACAGAATGTCATGCGTCTGTGACAGTGTGTGTCCTGTCACTGTGACCCGATTGATCATGCGCCCTGGCTACTTTAACAAGGGAGATCTCTGTTTGGCTAACTGGTTAGCACGCGTGACTTTCACCTGGGAGTCTGGGGATCGAATCCCGAATGGATCCTTTTTGTACATCTGCCACAGATCTCTGAACAATTCACAACATTGACGGCTTCAGTAACGCTGTGCCACTCCGTGGATTTTCTCTTATTTGTTTTGCAAAAGCACTTCCTTTCATTTCTCCACCTCACCCACAAGTACCTCAATTTCTGCTTCTGTGAAATTGTGCTTCCTTGATCTGCCTTGATCTACGGTCGCCATGTCATTGGCGGAGCGCTGCAACAGCCGGCCTATGTATGTGCATGAGGTCCACAAGGCACGTTGCAGTGACCATTTATGGCAGTAAGTGGGCGTGGTGAGGGCGGGATGTGACTAAAAGCTGCTGCTGAGAAACATTTAGATCATTTCTGATTTATGAAGCGGAGATTGTGTGCAGCTGTGCGTACTCCATGTTTGATAGATCACAAACCTACTTGGCGTAAGTAAAAAATTTTTTGCAGAGCTTAATTACGGTTTTAGTACGATTCTACGCAATGTTTGATAAATGAGACCCCTGGACTTTAATACATTTAAGACGGTTTTATGTGTGAGCCAAAGGATTGCCTCTGTAGTTTACACCAGTTACAGTTGAGGCTCGTTTCTCTGTTGTTGCATTTCTAGAGAGGCACACATTAGGCCACAGGGAAGACACACACGAGTTGTGATTTTCTGCCACTGTCACAGAGTTAATGGCGTTAAATCAGAGTCGCAGCATGCTAAGATTAGATGTCCTTGGGTGAAATTATGTTGTGTTAATTCAAACTGATGCATGATAGACAACAATCGATTTCCAGTTCTTGTTCCATAGTTTGTTTGGAGTAGGAAATGATCCATGATGTTTGTTTTTCTGGATTCAGAAAAAAAAGGATCTCCAGACTCATGTAGAAGCTTAAGATTTCTAAAGTGCTCAGAGGCCTACTACCATGCACACTAATCCTCTGCATGCTGCACTTCTCTGAAAAAGCGCACACTCCTTAAATGAGCTTGTACTGTAACACACTCCATGAGCACGGATGTTTGTGCGCAGGGGGAATGTTTCAGCATGCACCAGGGGAAATCAGAAAGCACCCAGCAGCCCTAAACTCCTCAGAGTGAGACTTCATAATTACACTTTTACACATGGGCACACACTGACACACTCACACTTGTAATTACAGTCTGTACCACAATCCCATTAATTCTTGCAGGGCCTTTAGGCGATTTTCCATCATTTATGTGGTCACGGATCCTGGTATGAAGGCCTTTGTGGGGACGTGAGGTCGCAGGAGGTGACTTTGTGTTACTCACCCAGTGGGTCATGGGTTCAATTCCCAGCTGGCACAGCAGCTTGAAAGTCAGAGGCTCCCCTTATTCATTTATCACCCCTGTTTGTTCTTGTTTAGCTGATTCAAACAGGATGAAAATAACAAGCTTAAAGACATAAATGTACCCCTATAAACACGTAACCAAGCAAGTAATCAAATGGCCTTTGGCTCAGTTGAACAACGCTCACTGTTCTCTTTAAAAACCCCACCATTTAGAGTCATCAGCACAAATGGAATAGAACAAAGTGGCATTTCACTCCTACTAAATTTTACAGCAGTGTATCATCATGGCAGCGGGGCAGGGAGGGAAGATAGAAATGTGGAAAGGAACAACTCAGAGGAAAGGAAGCAAAGAGATGGGGAGAAAAGCCGGAGCCCAGCTGTGTTTTCCAGCCGAGAGCTCAGCAGAGATGACAGAGGGAGGAAGACATGACACTCTGTCAAACAGACAGAGATATGAAGTCTAGATGTCAAGAGACGAAAAAAAAAGAAGTGCTCCTGGTCATGTGCACTTGAATTCAATTTCCTTTTATCTGTATTTGTGTGTGTTTTCAGAGGAAATCATTTTCTGTGTGTGTTTTGTGTGCACGTGGTGGGGAGTGCAGTGGCTCCGAGGGCAGTGTGTAGAAAATGTCAGTGAGAATGAGGAGCCATTGTGTCTGGATGTGGTGTCTGTTTGTGCACTGGGGGGTGACAGAGAATGTTTATCTTTGCACCGTGTGCGTGACGGATTAAAGACGCTTTCCTCTGTGTGTGTGTGTGTGTGTGTGTGTGTGTGTGTGTGTGTGTGTGTGTGTGTGTGTGTTAGTAGAGGATTCCTCTCCACATACTTGCATCTCTGATTTATCACACACTTTGCCCTTAGACTGAGCACAGGCGTGTGTAAGTAAACATCTGGGTTCGTTCCTCTCTCAACACACACAATGCTCTTGTGGTGCACATGTGACTTTTAACTCATGTGAATTGAATTCATCCAGAGTTGTTGTTGTGTAAAACGCTGAGAAAAACCTTGTTTGCTCCCATCTTTTATAGTTTCTCAGTAAAAATAAACTTTGACCTCACAAACAAGAATATTTATGTGTTTTCGTGCCAAGCTTAGAACGAAAACAAAACTGTATTCCCAAAAATGTTCAACTGTTTCATGCAGGGTCACAATTTTTTCTTCCATAAAGTCCAGAGTAATCTAGAAAATGTTGAAGTGTTGGGATATGAACCCACAGCAGGAACTGCACAAAACACAAAGAAATATTTTTGAAAGCGCTCAAACATTCTGGGGAAAAAGGGTTCACATCTGCATTTTGCTTAAATTAGAGAAAGTCATGCTTTGCTTATTTGGTTTAGTCTAAGTTCTGATTTCATCGTTATTATAGATTTATTATAGTTGATCGCTATGCAATGCACTAGGTGAACGGTTTCACATCCACTGTGTTCAAAGGAACAATAAAATCCACCCAGAGGTTTCCAAAAATTCATAGAATGACCATTTCTGAGTGTTTTGTGTGACCTATGCAACAGGAAGGACAATTTTCTATTCATCAAACTCTTTTTGCACTATTTAGTTTTAGACTGTAGTGGAAATGCTGGTGGTTCACAGACAAATTAGCAGAGGTGTGACCAAGTCACTGCTTTGCAAGTCACAAGTCTTTTCAGTCTGTTGGCATTCAAGTCTGAGTCAAGTCATAAGTCTTTACAGATTTTATCAGGTCAAGTCAGACGTCATCAAAATAATGACTCCAAGTCCCTGAGTCCAAGTCATGTGACTCAAGTCCACACCTCTGCAAATTAGTCTTTTCAGTACCTTTAAAGAAAGAAACTGGTCACCAAAGCACCATGGTGCTTTTTGGCCAAGTTGCAGTTGTTCACGGTTCAAGTCCAGACTTTTCTGCGTGGAGTTTGCATCTTCTCTGTGCATGTGATGGTTTTAGGGTCAGAAGAAGAGGTCGACGGTTATTGGTTTTTCTATTGCCGCTACCAACGTGAGTTGACATGAGGTTGGGGTCAGCCAACGGCCGGTATGTGCTGCTGATTTTCATGGCCGATATCTCGACATTTTCTCTTTTATTTCATGCTAAAATGTCACTAGAAAATCAGTTGATGGAATTTATGAAGCAAAATCAGTTTTTAAACACTAATTTTAACCAACTCTGAATTTTGTGCACTGCTAACTAACGTTAATCAGACAAATATTTAAAACGGGTAAATGAACGTATATTTTAGCTGAAAATAGATTTAGGGCATTTATTATGCAGATGCTGTTCAGGACCGTAAATGAACATCTAAATTAAATCCTGCAGCAGCAAGGGGCTGCCTGTGGATGCGCCTGACTTTAAATTGGCTTTGATGAGGAAGAATATTGGCGATGGTGATTTATAGGAAATGGTTAATATTGGCTGGATAGATCGGTCTACCCCGAGTCACAAGTGGATTGATGTGTCAGACTAGGGACTGTGGCAAGATTTCTATGAATAAATCTGATTCTTTACTGAGATCCTGTGTTCAGGCTCAAATGCCACCCTTCTCAGGAAAAACAGCAGAATCATAAAATGTCCATCATCTTTCATCAGGTCTTCCATGCCAATGCTGACGCCACAGAGGTCGTTCTCAATCGGATCCCACAGCCGGTCCTGGCTCGCTTCGTACGAATCCGACCTCAGACGTGGAAGACCGGCATCGCGTTGAGGTTCGAGCTTTATGGCTGTCAGATCACAGGTAAGGGAAGTGTGTCGTCCTTTTTTCTGTTTTCCTTGAAATGTCTTTATACAAAAAAGTGATTTTTGCCAAGATTTTTTTTAAGAAATCGTCTTTTTGCATCAGGTCAGAATTTGGGCTCAAGGCAAAAATAACTCCCTCAGAAAACAAGACCTCGAAAAGAAAAGCCGTGCAAAAATAAAGTTTGTGTTTTCTCTATGATCTAACGATAATTCTGTTTGTACTTTGATCCACTTCTTTGTTCACGCACACACGACACACCCACTCTTGTGCACTCACACCCTTGCCCTCGCTCTTTCATATACATATCCCCCTTCTCTTACACCCACTCATAGATTACACACACACACGCACACACGGTCCTAATAGAATAATACTAGAGTGTCATGTGTGGGTGATAGCATCAGAGAGTAACGGGCTCTCAGCTTTCATCTGCAGCCCTGGCAAACAAACACAATTTCAACCAGCATAATCAGCTCAATACTATAAATAGATCAAACTTAATTATACCGTCTGCGTTTGTGTGTCTGCATGCGGAGAAACGGTAAAAGAGTAAGGACTTGGATCCATTTGAAACGTGTGTGTGTGTGTGTGTGTCTCAGCGCCACGGTATCATTATTAGGTTAAGGCCTCTCTCTGCTGCCATCGAAGCGACCATTGAGGGGGACAGATATGCTCTTTTTTCAGGAGGGCCATTTCAGCACCCACACAAATCACAATCACACCAAAACAATATGGCAGACAGGGAGGGTGGTATACATCAGCCTTCTTGCCTGTGCTTGTGTCCACCAGTCTATTTTTTGCCCTATTTTAACACCTGAAATTGCATTATATATCGCCTTACTGTCCTCACCACTCAGCTCTGTGAGCACATGCAGCATTTTTCTGATGCCTGTTCGCTCTCTCTCTGGCACTTTGTGATTTCCATTATGGCTCTGAAAAAAAAACTTTACATGCAACATCTTGACAAGTTTGTACTAGCTCGGCTTTTGTCACAAAGACTAACTGAGTTTGGTATTTTAGAGGTAAACAGGGAGGAAACAGCGTGTCCTGCTGCAGTAAAATATGTTTTCCAAAAGAAAAAGCAACTTTTACAGACCAAACATCTCTGCTAAAAGCCTTCTGCTGCACATAGACATGCGGGAAAGCACACTCTGGAACACACTTCCACAGCGTGATAATGCCCACACAGGCCTATAAAGTCAGAAATAAAGCAGTCAGTCAGTGACATGTCATTAACTTAAATCACACTTTTATGCCTCCTGCACTGCTTTTCTCTCACTTTCTTGTCTTTTTTTCCTCCCTCTCCCTTCACCGTCCATCTCTGCTGACAGCTTCCATTCCCACGTCTCCCCAGCCTTCTCTCGTTCTCTCCCCTTCATCACCTTCCCTAAATCTTCCCGGCCCCTGCCTCGTTCAGCAGCAGCTTCTTCCTCGCCTTAATCCCATTTTAGCACCGCAGCTATTTATCAGTTGCTTATTTTCACTACTTGTGTTATTCCTTGTGTGTGTGTGTGTGTGTGTGTGTGTGCGCATGCATGCATGTGCGTGTCCAGCCAGCCATGTATGCATCAGCTCCATCGGTGTGCTTTATGGCTGCTGTGGGAGCTGATTATCAGTAAAAGCTCAGTGGGAGTGTGTGTGTGTGTGTGTGTGTGTGTGTGTGTGTGTGTGTGTGTGTGTGTGTGTGTGTGTGTGTGTGTGTGTGTGGGTGTGGGTGTGTGTGTGTGTGTGTGTGTGTGTGTGTGTGTGTGTGTGTGGGTGTGTGGGTGTGTGTGTGTGTGTGTGTGGGTGTGGGTGTGTGTGTGGGTGTGTGAACTGCCAGAGCATCAGGGACAGAAAATGTGTGAGACCTTGGATTATTTTGCCTGTGCATGCATGACTTTGTGTGAGTTTGTAAGCGTAAGAGCTCTCATGCCGGTGTGTTGAGTCCAACCATGTCTGCTGGGACCGGAGGAGACGGTGCCCTCGTGGACTCCCACTGCTCTCCTGAATTAAAAGGGCTGCTGGAGCGCTGCAGCTGGAGCAAAAATAAAACAAAACAATTGCCGTTGCACGCTTTTCTCCGAGCTGCTAAGTTTTCATGAGTGTTCTAGAGCTTAAGGAAGGCCGCGAGAGTCTGCTGTTGTTGATGAATTATTGACCGGCATGGTGTTGCAAACGTCACAGCATTAAACATTCATCTCCACAAAGACCTGAAGAATGTCACCATCAATCACTGTCAGCCTCTCTCCTTCTTGCTCTACCTTTTCTTTGCAGTTCATATCTCACTTTGACCTTTTGTCCCTCTCTTTAGCTCTCCTTTTTTGTCTCACACTTCCCTCATTCCTCTTCTGAATTCTCAGATTTCACGGCTCGGTTTCTTTTTTTCGCTTTGTCTTCTGTCATTATTCATGACGATGCTTTATTCTGAAGCTACTTAGATTGAAACTCATTTGTTGCTGTAATAAACAACATCTCTTTGATCTGCAACACGCTCCTTTATAGTTCCTCCTTCTGGGAGATCCCAGGCTCTATTCCCCACGCAGACCCTCCCCTTACCCCCCTTCGACTGCTCTGATAACGTTATGTGTCAACCTTGCAGCAGCAGGATGAAAAAGAAACAAACTAGGTGAAAGAAAAAAACAGAAGGGTGGAACACGTCAGCTGTTCTAAAGGTGTTGTGGAGCTTAAACAAGATTTTTTTTTTCTCAGAGATTGGATTAGACATAGACTCTGAAATCTTCCAGATCTGGAAATTTGTTTCATTCATGGTTGAGCAGGAAGTGTAATCCTTAAGGAGCAATTTTAGATTTGAGTTCAACTCTGGAAAAAGACATCTCTTTAGTTTAACAAAGAAACTCAAGTCCTACAGAGCTGCTATCCAGCATATTTTAGAGGTTTCCCTGCCTCAACACATCTGATTTCAATCAGCAGGTGAGTAACAGGCTTGATGAGCTGCTGGACAGGTGATTCAACGGTGTTGAAGCAGGGAAACAACTAAAACATGCTGGACAGTGACTCTCCAGGACCAGGGCTCCCTCCTCCTGGTTTAACGTTTGAACAGAGAATATGTAGACTTGAGTAAAAACGTGTTGGAAATACGATGCTATAAAACACAGATCAAACATTCAGAGTTGCAGGGATCGTCGCTATGACAACGCTCAAAACAATAGAGCAAACTAAATTTATTTTGGTCCTTTACGTGTGCAAAAACGGCATCTGGAAAGTTAAAAGAGGATATTTAAACCAAAAAACTCCAACATTTTAAACCCACATAAAATCCTCAAGCATGTGTGTCGTTGCTAAAAATCTTAGATTAGCACACAAGGCCATTATAATTCACCTGGATGACAGAAAATATGTTGAGTAACTAGTTAAAAATACTATTTTACTATAAAATAACCATTAAAATCATTTTGGACTCCTTTTCAGATGCACCTTGCTCTGAGCTCCAGGGCATGCTGTCTGGGCTGCTTCCTGACTCCCAGATCTCTGCATCTTCTATGAGGGACATCCACGGCTCGATGGGGGCAGCCAGGCTGATGGCCAGCAAGTCAGGCTGGTATCCCAGTCCGACCCAGCCTATAGCTGGAGAGGAGTGGCTGCAGGTACGCAACCTTCAAATCACTTTTTTTGTTGCCTATTTTACAATATTCTTCATGATTTCTGCGTCCGAGTCCAGAAGACCATTGGGAATTAGCCATTGTGCATAAACCCATATTCATGAGCTTCAAGATTTGAGTCTTCAGCCAACACGTTTACACTTCACATTGGGAAAGAGGAGTGTGGAAGTAGGAATTTCACACACTCAAAACAATAATTTGTGATTTTTTATGCTTGTAGTTTTACTTTTCATCCTTGGCTGATGCATATTTAGCATAACCTTTAAAATAAGTTGTTTTTTGTGCATGTGTAGTGTGCAGCTGCAGCATCTGCATGGTCCCACAATGCAGTCAGCTTCATAAGGATCCTGAAATGTCCACCTCACAGGCCTGACTGGTTGAGAAACAACTTCTAAAAGTAAAAATTGGTTTGTTTTCTGGTGTCGACAGGTGGACCTCGGTGTTCCCAAGATGGTGCGTGGCTTAATTACCCAGGGTGCAAGAGGGCTGGAGGGCAGCTCGAGTGCAGAGAACAGAGCCTTTGTGAGGAAGTACAAACTCGCACACAGTTTGAACGGCAAAGACTGGAATTATATTATGGAGAGCAAGACTGGCTTTGCTAAGGTAAAAACTCATTTTTATATGTTTATCTCACCTCATCAGTGCACCCCAGAGCAGCTGTGGCTACATCATAGCTCATCCCCACCAGAG
The DNA here is from genome assembly GCF_043380555.1 of Nothobranchius furzeri. Classification (NCBI taxonomy): domain Eukaryota; kingdom Metazoa; phylum Chordata; class Actinopteri; order Cyprinodontiformes; family Nothobranchiidae; genus Nothobranchius; species Nothobranchius furzeri. The sequence continues at coordinate 14,626,227 of NC_091754.1, forward strand.
GGTGAATGTGTGTGTGAATGGGTGAATTACTGATTGTGTTGTGAAGTGCTTTGGGGGGCTGTAAAGCCCTAAGAAGGTGCTATACGAATACAGGCCATTTACTATCTTCATCAATATCCAACCGACTCCTCTCCTCCTCTTCTTTACTTTCTGTATTCTTCCACTTTATTCCAGCATCAGTTTGGGAAACAATTGGGTTTAATCACCTCTCTCCTCCTGCCTCCATCCTTTTTTTTTTCCTGAACTCTTTTGGTCTCATCCACTTGTTCGCTCATCTCCTGTTTTCTCTCTCATGGGTGTTAATTAAAAATGTCTTTTCTGCATCGCTACTCAACACTGCTGGCAGTCTAATGCACCGTGAGATGCGGCGCTTCATTCTCCGTTCTGAAACTGTCTAAATGCTGTAATAGTACTACTGAGTGTGAGGATTTTTCTCCTGATGTTAACAATCCTGTTCTCTCTCATCTGCCTGTCTTTTTATATGAGCATCCTGGGAAAGTCATCAAAGATTTATTTTTTCTTAAATTCAGTCACTTCTTAAAGACAGAGAATACACTTCAAACCATGAAAATCAACAGCAGTCTAACGGTGTGATTGTAATAAAACCTGTATTCCTTTTCTCTTGTTGCCAGAGGCTGCAGTTTCTTCAAAGATTACTTGAAAATCAAAGGAAACACACTTGTTATTTTTTATCACTCGTGTCACACTGAGAAGCAAAACAATGCTGATTAGCCGCTTGCATGACTACTGACAAGCTCACTGTTTCTCCCTCTTCGTTTTTATCATAAGAACCAAATCAAAAATGAGTAAATTTTTTACTGCTTGAGATTCTTGTAAAGGTCATTTCCAAAATGTACCCTCTCATGTATTTTTAACCCTTACTAGAAAAAGAATCCATCATCCACTGAGGAAAAACAAAAGTAAAGGTATGCATCCATCTTGTTTACCAGATTTTTGAAGGGAACAGCCACTATGACACTCCCGAGGTGCGCAGGTTTGATGAAATTGTGACGCAGCACATCAGAGTCTTTCCCGAGCGATGGTCTCCTGCAGGGATTGGCATGAGGTTGGAGATTCTTGGATGTGATCTGCCAGGTGAGACCACACACACATTCTGGCAAGAGGGTCAAATTAATGCTTTCTATCCGTCCTCTGGTTGCAATTCAGGTTTGGAATTGGAGCTGCATGAAAGTCTGCTGTTCTGCTTTCCTGCAAAAATAATATCTGAAGAGAAACCATTCAAAGATGTTTTACTAAAGCCGGGGCCCAAGCACTAAGCCTTGAGGAACACCGGAAGAGAAAGAGTTTTTAAACACTCCTTTTCTATTAAATTAAATGAAAGGCCATCATAATAAGTTTTTACAACCACCAGAATCAAACAATCCAACCACATTAAAACACATGAAAAAACATTTTAACAGTGATCCACAGACGAAGGGAAAAGTGCAGCTTTGTTTAGATAAAAAATTTAGCAAGGAGTTAGATTGACTACTCAATCAGGAGTTTGTTCCAAAGATTCAGGGGCAACATTGAAACCATTAAAGGTCGAATATGGAACACCAAAGCAATATCTAGTGTGTGGAGATTTCAGTGGCAACAGCAGAACAAGGTTTCCAGCCGTTGAGATACGATACAATGACATTTTTTATTTGGGTCCATCTGTTGTAGGCTTCACCTAAACCTGCCCTGGTTATAGATCATTTATGGTTGCTTCTCCTCTGAGAAGGAAAATGACATTTTCTGGCTCAGAAGCAGCTGCTCGACTTGCTGAGTCCGCCATTTTCCACAGTGCCAGCCTCGCTATGCCGAGCGGACTGTTTGGCAACCCGCAATGATGCCCTCTATTGGCTGGTAGAGGTAAACATTAACCCAGTGTTGTGCCCGTCAAAATAAATATTTGATTATTTTTTCATTAAAATTGCTTTTAAAGGAAGCACTGTACAGTAGACTGTATTCTACACAACCCTTAACACCCCATGGAAGTATTTTTTTAAATATAGCTTTTTATTAAATTGTTCCAAATTCAAACTTTAATATATAAATATAAAATCTACATTTAAAAATAATAATCAAAATACAGAAGTCCATACATTCTTATTTTTATCCTTGTTAGCAATTGTGTCTCATAATAAACAACGACATCAGCGGTGAATTATGAAAATCTATAAACTAGATTTTAAATCAAATTTACAGTTTTATCATCATATAGTTGTATTTAGTATATTTTAAATATGTACAGTTTATATCCATGAATGTGTGGTCAACACAGTAGTCTCTGAATGCTGGCTGCCATGCATTCCGTACGTTTAGTGGTTGAAGTTAATCATCTTGCTCCGTTGGAGGCTTCTCAACATGTCTGGCTGCGGATTAAAATGTCTAGGTCACAGGACTTTTCCCAACAGTGTCCAGCTGTGGAAAACATTGTTTAGGTTTGTAACATGCTTCCAGCACGGGATTAGCTGCAGAATAAAGTGAGCTGAGCAATCGTGTCAAAATATCCTTTTTTTTTCTTTTTTTTTTTTTTTTTGGTTTTCACATTACGTTTTTCTACTTTGGGATTATTGGGGTAAAATTGTTCAGCACTCATACATGCAGGTTTCCTTACTGATCGGTGTAACGTGTATGATAATGTATGTATGACCACATTTTTTGTGGAGTTTTTGTGCAGCCTTGTAATTTTAGTGTCTGCAGCAAGCCATTGTGCAATTTATGATGTGCATTAAAATCATTTCTCATCATTTAATTAAAATTATGATTGCTCCTTTTTCTCTAAAACTTTATTCAAGTAGTGCTCTAAAAAGATGTCCTCTCTTTTCCCTTTACGAGCCGTGATGTTACTGCTTTAGTTTTGCTGTGACATGTGACAGGTGAAGACAAGAACAGGAAATGACACGTACCTGCTCCCAGTGGATGTAGAGTGGGCTGTTGGCTACAGCTGATGGATACAGTTCTGTATTTCTGAACTCATGTGTGCAGTCGGAGAGAGACGAAGGGCCCGAAGGGAACAATACATCCCAGATGTGTCAGGCCAAACCAGTAGGCTGCTTGTGATGGGAACGCTGAAAAACGGGAGCACTTTTTTCTTTTTAGATGGCTGGGATGATTATCAGGGATGAGATTTCAGCCACACAGTGGAAGGAAGGAAAGGGAAAATCAAAATGAGCCATCACTGATATTATATCTGCTGTAATTTAAAGTGACAATGTGTAGTTTTTACTGTTAATCTCTGGAAATATCCATCAAAATGTTGTTGAAAATTAATTAAATGATGCCCAGTTGTTGAAAAATATTGGTGGCTTTGTAACATATAACCATACAAATCAGGTCTAAAATATATGGGAGCGGTTCTAAGTGTCTGAGCAACACCATATTAGGTGCCATGTTTCCTTCTACGTGAGCCTGTGAGGACAAAATGCATTTACTGATTTGTAACAAGTGGTTACAAAATTTTCACCATTTATAAACATTGTTTTACATTCGCTGCCAGTGATGAAAGGGAGTCATGTGTGTTTGTCATTTTGCTGAAGGTGTAATGGTCTGATGAAGTACTCATTCAAAAATGGCGGGTTGGTAAGGTCTTACTTGTACAGAAAAATACAGCTTGCTTGCAGTGACTTAGGTATGTACATCCCCCTATCGCCAGGAAAAATGCACATAGTCACTTTGGCTTTTCTCTAAATGGATTAATATCCGATATTATTGGCCTTAAAACGTAATATCGGAAAATATCGTTATCAGTTTTTAATCCTTAGTGACACAACTTTTACATACCATGCACATTTTACACATCAAACTCTTCAGCTTCATCTATTCTCTTTCATAATTCCAAAACACAACACATCTGAGGTTTCAACTCTTCCCCTAGAGGACAAAATGTGTAACCCTTTAGTTGTCAAAATAAAAAATAGCTGAAAAAATAACATAGAAACACTGAAACCTCATTAGTAGATTATTTTACATTTTCCTCATTGTTTTTTATTTTATTTTATGCACTTTTTGCCCCCAATTAATTTAAATAAATAAATAAATATTATTGCTCTATCGGGGTTAAAAGCAGGGTGGAATATATTAAACTACTCTTTAAGTGGAATGTTTTCGCTTCTAACTTGGGCCTAGTCCACACGTAGCCGGGTTTTTTTTAAAACGAAGATCCACCCCTCCAAAAACTTGCATCCACACCACCTCGTTTAAAAAAAAACTCTGTCCACACGTACCCGGATAAATACGTTGTTAAGGACATGCCAGACCTGTAGGCGGCAGTACTTCCCCCATTCTTAACCTCGTCCTTCGTCTGTGGTCTTCCGTAAGGAGCACTAATTCCACTTGCAAAAACAAACAAGCAAAAAGCGCTTGGACAATTGATAAAGCGAGCGCAGCTCTGAGGGCATCCATGCTGTCGGCTAGTGTAAACACAGGTCGCACACGTGATGTCAGCATTTTTTTGTCGCGGAAAGTGACGTTGCGGACCTTAAAACTCCGGTTTTGTCTGTCCACACGCAGACACCCAAAACGGAGAAAACGCAGATCTTCACTTTGGCCGGAATTTTTAAAAAGATCCGTTTTCGTGTGAAAAAACTCCGTTTTCGTGTGGATGACAGGCCAAAACGTAGAAAAATATCTACGTTTTAGCAGATCCCCGGCTACGTGTGGACAGGGCCTTGGATGTCATATCAATAAAAAATAAAAAAAAGTTCTTGAAGTTTTACATATAAATAAAACAAACGTTTTCTAACACGTGGTTTTCACTATTAAGCCCACTGGCTGCCGTGCGCATCATTGACCCCGGCACAACTTTATTCAGTCCACTCACCTTGTTTGCGATTGCATCTAAAGCAAATCACGAGCAGTCAGCAGCCATCTCTGCAAAGACCAACATCTGGACTCTTCTACAGTTGCACTGATTGTCTGTAGGTCTGCCTGCCAGATGTTTGCCCTCTGGATGTGATCTGTGCATTAGACATGAAAACAGTTTGTTTCCACTTCTCTCAAACACCATGGCAACTACTTCTTCTACAACTATATCACCGTTGACTTCTTTGTGACAATAATAGAAAATAATCCCATCATCTTCCTGTGATTGTTCTCCTGAAACAAACTGTGATAAAGTCCATCTGGAGGAATGAAAACCAGTTTGTTTTCCCTCCTTGCTTGTGTGTGTGTGTGTGTGTGTGTGTGTGTGTGTGTGTTTGTTCCTGAAGAAGCCAAAAAAAAAAAAGAAATATTTAGCAAAGCATCAGCCTCAGTTCACTGAACACATCTGTTTACACACGGCACCGACACACAGAAGATGCAGAGCCATTCGGCTCTTCTGGGCTTAAGTGGGTTCCTGCTGCAAATGTACAGTGAAAGAGGGAGAGGGGACTGGTGCTGGAGACAAACAGGAAAAGGGACGGACATTTTTAGTGCCCCTCCTGCAAAAGGGCCTTGAAAATTATACAAATCTGGATTATTATTATTTGTGTTTTGTTAAAAACATCTTTCAAGAACTAAACTCATTTTAGAAAGCAAAGTATTCAGGGATTGAGTTTAGTGTAAGCATCTACTTTTCTCACATACCTGATCTACACCAAAAATGCAGAGCTCAGCTAAAGGGATTCTTTGCAACTTTTTCATATTTTAAAATCATTTTCTTGCACCACTTTGTGCTAAAATGACCCATTACAGGTTGAATGAAATGTCATTCAGTTCCCAACCATCACACTTGCAACTTCAGAGTGTCGGTCCGGTCTGTTGAACTTAAAAAAAGAGCCGATTTACCTGGCGCTGCAGTCTGCTTCCAGCATGTTTTAGATCATAAACACAGTTGATTCATTTCATTTAGTGATAAGTCACTCCTGTAGATACGAATGAAGGCTGGGGAGACGTTTCAGCCGTTAGATTAAGGTGTTAAAAAGACAAACGCACAGCGGGAAGAGAAGTTTTGCTTTCAGTTTTACAAATTGGACAATACGGGGTGCTAAAAGCAAAATTGCTTAGTCTCCCTTTAATTAACTTTATTCATTTTTTTCTCCATTACTTCTTCTGCGTCATTTTTATTCTCCACAATCAAGTTCACCAACCTCATTCATGTTCCTCACACGAGAGAAACAATCTCAGCCCCCAAAAATATCCAATCCAGATCTACGGATATGTGGTTCTTCACGCAGCTGAGCAGCTCAGCATCTCAGCATCTCATCACTGCACCAAACTTCAGTGCAAACACGATAAACGAAAGCTAAAGGATTACTGTTTATTTCCAATTATTCACGCTAGCTATGGAGGCAACATGTAATTTAGGTCCCGTAAACTCGACTGTTGGATGTGAACAGAGAACTCACGAGCTGCCAGTTCTGTTCAGGTTTTAAATGACTGAGCTATCAGAACATCTGCTCTGCTCTCATCTCTTTCAGTCCACACCTAGCTGTTGGCAGGCAGGCAGCCACAGATGTATGGACACACACACACACACACACACACACACACACACACACACACACACACACACACACACACACACACACACACTTGTTTGGCATGAAGATTTTGAAGGGTTTGTTCTTATTGTGTAAATGCATGTTTAGTGTTTCATCCCCTCTGACAAAGACAGTGTTCTACGTCGTTATATGATTGGAGTACTTGAGGAAAATGACAAAGAGCGACAGACAGCGAAAGCTGCTCATGTCCGGAGAGACATCGTAGCAGTTAACTGCTTTGTTTTTGTTCATGTACTACCGACGCTCCTGTAAGATCACAAACTGCTCAGAATGCTGAAAATCTGATCCAATGATTGTGTTTTTCCTCTAATTTGTCCTGATTTGCCAGTTTGAAGTCTGCCATTTCTGATGCTTTCAAAAGTGAAGTTAGTCTCGTATCGGTATGAACTTTTTTAATTTATCTTTTGCAAATTTGTGGAAACGTTATCAACAAATCTCTGTCAAAATTCAAAATGGAAAATTAACACAGGAACATTGTTAATATGCAGTGACAAATCAAAGCAAACAGTTTGCACCTTGTCATAATTATCTGGAATAGCTTTCTCACACACACACACACACACACACACACACACACACACACACACACACACACAGACACACACACACACACACACACACACACACACACACACACACACACACACACACACACACACACTTGATTCCTGCTTCTGACTAATGTAGAACATTCTGGTGTTGTTTTGCTGTTCCACATTTCCAGCCAATCATTGGATTTTAGCTAAGCATGTGTGTGTGTGTGTGTGTGTGTGTGTGTGTGTGTGTGTGTGTGTGTGTGTGTGTGTGTGTGTGTGTGTGTGTGTGTGTGTGTGTGTCAGGTCCAGCATTGATTACTATCACATGTGAGCCTGGATCCAGTTCAGATATTTGTATGTGATCCTCAATTTCTCCTACTCCTCCCTCTCGTGTTTCACTTTAGTAAAAACACACACTCAGTTTCTAAACTACTTTTTAGCCACCAGGGTCACAGGTAGCTTCTTCCCTTCTCCAGCAGGCATTGAGAGAGAGGCAGATATCATAAAGACCAAGTAAAAGTAATGCTATTAAACACCAAAATAGCACATATGTACATGCAAGATGACATCCCACCCAGAAGAATTGAGTCATTTTATTTCATAGGACAGGAAAGTCAAAAGTCCCCAAAAAGGAGCAAGATTGACACTTATTTGATTTCTTATTGGTGTGGATGTGAAAAACATTTTAGATCTAAGAGATAATGGAAAATAATGTTAGAGGAAAAATGGGTGAGTGTAAATGTTTGTGGCTTGTGCTGAAGTTAGTCCATCTGCTGCCAAAGCTCCTGTAACAAGCCCCCACCACGGTGCAAACACATACACACACACACACACACACACACACACACACACACACACACACACACACACACACACACACACACACTCACACACACACACACACACACACACACACACGGATTAGCTTACAGGTCACCTCCCAAACATCTCATTTAGGTGTGAGAATGTGTTGGATTTAAATATAAAATTTGGTTAATGAGGGCACTAAAATGTTTATTTATTCTTTTAGGAAGTAAAATTATCGGGTTCTGGTCTTCAAATTAGAAATACATCCACAAATCAGATATAAAAAAACTGCACATTACATTAAGTTACTGAAAAGGCTAGCTTGAAAGTAATTCCTATTTACTGAAACTATTAGATTTGGTAGGTAAAATTGATAATTTGCTAGTTTTAGTTCCTTTAGTTAAAGATTTTTGACTAAGAGGAAATGCGTCAGCGTTTTGCGAGATTATCAGGCTCCTTCCAAACAATCATCCACAGCATTAAAGCTGCTGCCAATCCTCCCAGCAGGTGATGTTTTATTAGGTTTTTTCCTATCGTAAAACTTGAACTTCTCACCAACCAGTTTACTTTTAATGATCATTAAAAATCCTGCAAGAAATTACCTTTTTTTAATTCCAAATTATAAAACAAGGATTTTAATGTTAAAATTTTATTTTATAGTCATGGGAAAAAACAATGTTGGCCTTTTTATCCAGATATTTGATAAAGATTTTTGTGGCTGAAATTTAAGTCTTTTTTTGAACAAAACACAAAAATAAGAATGAGCTCCTCTAAATCTGAGACCATTGTCTTGAGTCAGTAAAGGGTAGAATGCCTTCACCGGGTCAGGGATGAGGTCCTGCCCCAAGCAGAGGAGTTTAACTATCTCGGGGTCTTGGGGAAAGATGGAGCATGAGATAGATAAGTAGATTGGTGCTGCATATGCAGTGACGCAGGCGTTGTACCGGTCTGTTGTGGTGAAGAGAGATCTGAGCCAGAAGGTGACGCTCTCGATTTACCGGTGGATCTACGTTCACACCTCACCCAGTGGCGGCTCCAGAAATGTTTTTCTGCAGGTGCTATGAAGGAGCTAGTCTTTTTATTGAGGGTGCTATGGAGGAAGTGGTCATGCGTACCTATTGTTCTCTAAATCACCTTCAACACTAGCAGATGCACATGCGTGCACAAAACCTCAACAACACCTGAAACAATCATTAATATACATCATAAACATATGAATAATCACTGATTTTTCCATGAAATCATAAACACATACAGCCACACAGAAAACCATCTATAGTGTTGCAAGGCTAGCTAACGTTAGTGTTAGCATTTCCAGCGGCAAAACCCTCGACTGCTGCGGCAGTTGAGGGTTGACTCTCTTCATCCAGATCCGTAGGTTTTTGTGGGTCTGAGATCACTTCCAAACATTCATTCGTTTCTGACTGAACCCGTGGAAATGTGGGCAACAAAAACCGATCCATTTTACCACGAGCTCTACCTTTCACTCGTTCGCAGGTGGAAAATGAGGTCAAAGGTTAACATCAATTTCCGGTTTTGGTTTAAGTTTTTACTATCTATATGATAATTTACTGATCATTTTTGTTTTGTATTTTAAATATTATCACATCCACATGTTAAATTACAATTAAATTGTAAAAAGAAAAAAAATCTAATATTTACTTGGGGGTGCTATGGGGGTGCAATGACTAATCCAGTGGTAGCTATAGCACCCCACCCCCCCACCCCCCCACCCACCCCCACCCCCCGGCGTCGCTACTGCCCTCACCTGTGGTCACGAGATTTTGGAGGTGAAAGAAAGAGATTGCGGAATCAAGCAGCCGAAATGACTTTAGGTGTACCTAAAGGAAGACCCAGGACACGCCGGAGGGACTATATCTCACGGCTGGCCAGGGAATGTCTTGGGATTCTCCCGGAGGAGCTGGCACAAATGGCTGGGGAGAGGGAAGTCTGGGCCTCTCTGCTTAGGCTGCTGCCCCGGTGACCTGACCCCCAGATAAGCGGATGGATGGACGGACAAAAATTTTCCTTTTTCTTCTAGGAAAGTTTGGTCGGATGGTTCCATTGCTTCTCATCTTGTGATATTTCACACATGGAAGCACTTAGGCTGGGTCCGAGCTTCGCTGTGGTTTATACTGTTTATTCGCGTCTGTGTGCAAAAATGATCCAACTTTGCCAATATAAATATTTAACTTTGATTCACCGTGACTTTTCAGACTTTCCCAGATATGCCTTCCTACTTTTCCATCTCGTTCACCACCCTTTTCCTCATTCAGCTGCTTATCCATACATCCATATAATATTCCATTTTTTAAATGAAACAATATGTTGCTTTTAAATTTCGGTGTCATGAATTTTAACGATGTAAATTTTTCAAACCTACTCATTTATTTAGCTTTTGTGCTTCACATTTCCATGTTACCAACTCGGACGACGATTTTTGAAGGAATTGCTGCTATTTTTCCCAAATCACATTATTTAACTGGAGGAAATTTAAGATGACCTCTAAAATTTTAAACAAGAGAATTTAGTCAGGATCCTAAAGAAAATAATCAGAAGTTTGGAGGATTTTGTGTGATAGTTGTTATAGTTCTGTTATTTATGAGGGTAACATGTCTTGGGTTTAAGAATATCCAATATATTTTGTAACTTTTGCTTTCATTTAAAATACAGATTTTGTGTGGCTAACGTTGAGCTAACGGTGAATTAGAACAAATCGTCTCTTAAAATATCTCAGACTACTTTTTCAAATGAACAACTCAATTGTACAATGAAATGGATTCATCTGTTAACTCACTGATGGTCATCTAAATAATAAATGGCCCGCACTTATAACGCCTTTCAAGTTTAAGTCGGGCCACTATTGCAACTGTGGCCGCTGATTAGCTAGGGGGCAGAGTTATGTTTCTGTGTAGCATACATCATCTCACACCGTTCACTCAGGGGCACCTCAAGAAAAAGTTGATAAGGGTGACCAGACAGGGTAAAAGAAAATTTTAGGGTGGCACATCAAATAGGTCCTTGTGGTAACTCTGGCAGAGTTTTGCCTGTGACAATGTATTGCATAGCTCCTTTATTCATTTTTATTAAAAAAATAAAAAATAGATTAAAAAAAATTTAGAAAGTATGTATCCAAAACATTTAACTTTAATTTTACAAACAAACATTTCAGAAAAATTAATTTTAGTTATTTAAAATTTTATTTAAATTTTTATTTTAAAAGTTATTTCATTTTTATTTAATTCACCTGTTGCTGTGTTCACAAAAACTTTGGAGATAAAAAAAATGTAAAATAGTGAGCAGCAGAAACATGTATTTTTTTATTTTGATTATTCCTTTACACATTAATTGTATTATTTTTATTTTGTTTTACAATAATGCCTTGAATAAAAATATCAATTTATGGTTTGACTAAACAATATGATTTATTAACACTGGCTTTTCCTGGGGGGCCAGCAATTTTCTAGGGGTGGCCATGGCCACCCCTTGGGGCATCACTGTGTTTACCGATCACCTCATGCTACTTTTGGGGTAAGGATCAGGCTCCACCCCTTGCAGGTGCCGCGGGTCACCTCCCCTTCCTCCCCCACACACCTATGAGGGGTGCACCCACTTCCTGTCATGGAGCTGGCAGAAACACACAACTCCGATGAGCTGAGTTAGACCCCTGCTGTTTTAGGCTGAGCAGTGCCCTTGGAAAACCCGCCAGCCATTTCCTGATCAGAAAAGCCCTTCACCGCGAGCGTTTTTCAGAGTTTTCAGAGTTTTCTTTTTTAAGAGTCACAGAACGTTGCGCTCTGATGATGCCGATGCCAAAAGTAACAGAGGAGACTCGCCTCTTACATCAGGAAGAATCTGCGTGTTTCCAGCGTTATCCATTCTTTCATAATCTGTTGTCAAATTGTGATCGGCTGAAGCTTTTCCGGTGCGCGCCTCACTTTTTTTTACAGCAGCGGCCCAAAACTATCTCCTAGCACATGGATTTTCTGCTTCCTGATCACGTGACGTGTGAAGTACATGGATGAAGATCGGCTTTAGAGCTGAGATGTTTGTTTTCACGGTGCGGGGGCTCGTTCCGACTTTTGTCGTCAGTCAATGAGTTAAGCATCTTGCCCAAGGACACAATAGCAGAGTTCTCTGCCGGAAGCTGGGATCAATCCTACAACCTCCCGGTTGCTGGACAACCCGCTCTACCTCCCGAGCTACTGTTGCCTCTATTCTAAAACCTTCTGGTGCTGATCCTTAACTGGCAACAGTCCTGATAACTCTCGGAACTCATGCATCTAGAAAAATAGGCTGCAGTACCCACATTTGACCACAGGATGTCATTCTTACTTCATTTTTACGTGATGAAACTAAGTATTTTATCTCTGCAGTGGCAATCTTCGTCCTCCAAATGCCACACGTTCTACATTTTATTTTAAAATGTTGAAACCAACACTGTTGCACGGCCACAGAACTGTGCATGTAAACAAAGACAATAAATGTAAATATTACAGAAATTTAAAAAATTTGAAGCATGTAGTAAACAAATAAACGAGGAAGGAGCCACGTCCTTTCTCTCCCTCTTTCACAGAGTATGTCGGTAGTCATTATTTAGGCTGACACAGGTGGATTTATACCCAGAGCTCTTTCCATAATTGAACAGATTTTTCTGTTTCCATTTGCTCAGTCAGCAGCTTTATGGCGAACCTGTGGGCCTGTGACACTTCCTGTTTCTGTTTACCAAGTGTGTGCATGTCGTAGTATTTATTTGCTTATGGCATTCACGATGACCCACCTGAGGCCGGCCGCGGACTTTAAAATCAGATTCCACCCATGATGCTGCCGTGCATTTGTCTTTTTGTTAATTTTCTGCAGATTTCAATAATAACTCATCTAATAATTATTTAGACTCCAATGTTAATGTTACTTATTTAAATGAATGGAGTGACCTTTGCAGCTGCCACAGAGAGGACTCTGATGAAGAGAAACAGGATGGGGATGACAGATGATGAAGCTGGTGAGAAATAGAGGAAGTTAAGGGTGCGGGGGAGGGATGGGGGAAATCACAATTGGATTAGACAGGTGGGAAAAAAAGATGGAGACAGAAATAGAAGCCTGTGCATGGTCACTAATTAGAAAAATGGTTCTTCGAGGTGAAAAAGGCTGCATACTCCTTTTTTATGTCTTTCTATTTCCATTTTCAACACACCCTCCCTTCAGGATGAGCTAATTACAGCAGTAAAGGGCACAACATTAAAACCACTTAATGTCAGCAGCAGGAGCTGATCATCCAATGTACATATAAAGTAGTATTTAAGTTTACATGGTCACCCTGCATGCTTTTGCAAACAGCTATTAAAGTTATAAACACACAGATAAACCCAGAAGCTGCAGAAGAATGAAAGTTGTTAGTAAAGTTTGACAATTTATAATCTAAATAACACATGCAGAGAGACGGAGGGCGAGATCGCCGTGTGAGTCATGGAGACATCCACCAGAGCAGGGCTAGAGATAAATCAACAGCAGTGAAGAGATTTACTGAGCTGCTGGTTGAAATCTGCAAGAGAAAACACTGAACCGAGTCCTGGCAAACAAGGCAGTGCTGAAAGGTTCAGAGGAAGTCGTGAGATGGGAGGAAAAAAGGGAGGACAGAACATAAAAGGAGAGATGTGGGAATACAAAAGCAAGGGGCGACTGGAAATCAAAAAATAACTCAGCGAGAGGTGACAGAAGGAGAGCGGAGAAAAGAGTTATGAAGAGAAAAATTACAGTTGTGGTGAAACAGAAACAACACTAGATAGGATTTCACTCCTCTGCCTCCCCGTGCCAAAGAGGCTGTGTGTGTGTGTGTGTGTGTGTGTGTGTGTGTGTGTGTGTGTGTGTGTGTGTGTGTGTGTGTGTGTGTGTGTGTGTGTGTATGTGTGTGTGTGTGTGTGTGTGTGTGTGTGTGTGTGTGTGTGTGTGTGTGTGTGTGTAACAAATCTTCAGGGGTTGTGTGGAGTTTTGCACAGAGGAACTGAAAGTGGTCTGATGTATTGTGGAGGACAGAGATTGGTGCGGAGCAGGAAGTAGAGAGATGAAGGGATGAAAATAAAATGTGAGATAATTGAGTGAGGTGGAGAAAGGAGAGACTTCTGAGATGAACTCAGTGAAAAGTTTGTGACAAAGAAACCAGAATCTATTCTGTCCTGTTAATCTGCATGAAGTGTCTGGAGGAGCCACACTGGTACTTCCACATTAAAAATGGACTCTTTTTAATATAAAATGCAAGTTTAAGCAGCTTTTCGGTGTTTTATTGGAATTTAATTTTTACATAATTTTTAAGAAATAAACACCCCAAAAATTTTTCACAATGGAAACAAATGAGTTATTTTGCAATTATTCAGATATGTTAGATATTTATGGAGTTTTTGATGTTAATCCCAGAAAAATAAAGTCTGAACCCTGACTAATCTCAGAATCCTGACTTTCTCACATCATTCTCAGAAATCTGCAATAGAAGAATTTGTTTTTTTTTTTTTTTTGGTGGTCTAATCCTCTTTCATAGAAATTATTTTTGAAAATGAAAACCATCTCTCTTCAAATGTTCGCTTAACAGCTGCAGCTGTAAAGTTGTATTTATGTCAGAAAATGACAGGTTTACACTTCAAAAATACAATAAATACCCTTAGATGTTATTAATGAAGACCGAGAAGACCAGACCAATTTATAACTAAATTAAATCTTTTGCCTTTCATTCATTATAGTTAAAGGGCTAAACTTTAATGTAAAGTAATAAAACAATACAATTAATATTTACATAATGTCATTGTAATGTAATAGTGTCTAACTTTTTGTCCAAATACCTCCATAATTTTAAGAATTATTTTAATTTAGAATTTTTTTTGAGTTAAGCTTATTTCCCGTTTGAATAAGATGCTGTTACTAAAATCTGCTCTACCAGGCGGATGACCTGCAAGTTAAAGGTTTAAAAAGAGATTTGTGTTTCTCATTCCATAATAAAATTGTATATTACTTCAAAAGTTGGTCAGATAACCTCACAAATAGAGTTATTAATGTGTTTGTTTTCTCTTCCTGACAGAAATCACCACCCTCCCAGACACTGTGACCCCCACTGTTCCCAAGGTGGAGCAGACAACTTCTGCAATGAGACCAGGTACAAAGAATAAAACAGCATCTCCACTCTGATTAATGCAGATCTCTCTCTCTCTCTCTCTCTCTCTCTCTCTCTCTCTCTCTCTCTCTCTCTCTCTCTCTCTCTCTCACACACACACACACTCACGTTCTTAAGGTCAAAGTGATGATGTCACTGTGCACCACAAGGCCTCTGGGCTTTGAAGTCTGCTACATTCAGGAGTCCCACAGGAACTGTGTTTAAGGGAAAATAAGCTCTCACAGCCGGAGGATCTTAACCTCCTCGTACACGCAGCGGCGCACCGGGAATATGATTTCACAGCTATAGGTCAACTGACTGTCAGGCTGGAAGCCTCGCTGGAGTTTACGTACAGCAGTTGTGGTTTGAGCTGCATAATTTTATCATTTAATTTCACATCTTTCATTTTTTTTTACCTCAAAATAATCTCAACCTTTACTATCCTGCCATTTCATTTGTAATCCCTCAAAGATCCCCGCAGCCTCGGGGAGCTTTCCTGTACTTTTCTAATCGTATCAGGGAAATATCTAAAAGTAAAGATAGAAACAAAGAGGGAGATGAGAGGATTTGTGAAAACTCAGGTTCACTTTCAGACATTTTTATTTCTGATCTCTGTTTCTCGACTGGCAGCCACCTCGCCGTCGCTGTCGGCTGTGTGTGACTTTGAGAAGAGCCTGTGCGGCTGGTCGGCAGATCCCCACTCGGGCGTGAGCTGGACTTTGCACACAGCCAGCAGCGGTTCAAGCGGACACGGCACACACGGGACGTGGCAGGACCTGTCGCTGGGATCAGACAGTAAGACGACGCATAAATGTTTATGCTAGACAGCATCTTCTGATCTGTGATGCCGACATGGACTCTTGCAGCAGGATGAGGTGGTTTTATCCACTGGTGTGAGGCAGAATCTCAACTGATGCAAACTTTGGACATGTACATACAGATTTGTTAGCTAATCATGTGCAGTTTCAAGAAAAAAAGTCCATTTTGTTTATTGTTCTTCATATAAAGTCATTTTGCAGAACAGAATAATCTCTGGAAACCTAAATCCAACTGAAATAAACATATTTTCTATTTAACTCCCTCATGAGTCAAATCCCATTAAAAGTCAGATTTTTCTCCTCTGGAAATGTGATGCAAAGCTGCAACACATCTAATCGCTGCACAGTTCAGTCAGCAGCATTCCTGAATTTTGCCGAATTATTTTAAATGTATTCAGCTGCTCCAACCTATATGTTACTGCAAACTAAGTTACATGAAATGAATCAATATTAGAAAACAAATCTACTCCAAGACTAAAAATCTAACTGTAGGTTGAGTTAAAAAATATGTTGTCCTTACATGATTTTATTGGTGTCTTTCAACCATTAGTTACAGTTTGACGGTTAGTTTTTCTATATGTTCTCTGAATTTTGGGGGGAAATTTCCTGCTTTTCTGACCTTCCTCGGCACAAAGCCTTCTTGGGCTAATTAGGAACCAAACATTTGTCTCGTGGTGGAAGATGATTTTTTTCCCGCACTTTGAGGAGCGACTGGAAGCAACTGTGATGCAAGGATTTCCCTCTGATCTGCTGGAGCTGCGTATCGTGTCTTAATTAGAGTTTGCAGGGGAAAATGCAAACAGTTTCACTTTCTTTAACCTAGTTTACCAAGTTGTCTTTTACTGTTCCTTCATAACACGCTCCGTAACCCTTTCATTTTTGGACTTTTTAAGGTATTCCTCATTTCATCTTTTTATTTCATCCTTTAAGCATCTTTGTTCCTAATGATCTGTCTTCAGCTTTGCCCTTTCTCTTCTTTTAATCCATCATACATTTCATTCTCCACTAATGTTCCAACTAGTCTCTTTTCTCCATCCTCAGTTTTTCATTTTGTCCCCGCTTCCCTTACGGCACCGGGCCTCTTTTGGTCTACCCCTCCTCTATAAGTCATAAACCTTTTTCTCAACTTCTTTGTATAATTTCTGCATTTCCACCACTCCTTTCCACCTCCAGCCCTCTCACTCCATCAGTCTGATCGCTCCTTTCTCTCCTCCGTGTCCTCTCTCCCATGTCCCTCAGTGGTACTTGGCTTTTTCCACATCTGTGCATCTTTAATAAGAGTGCAGACGGATAACCAGGACTGTTTTATCAATCACCTTTACACTCACCGCTTCACATACCTCTCTAACACCCACCCACGCACATTATCATTGACTTGCACATCCTCAAGGTGCACACACATAGCCCAAAGCGGTCAGATAAGTCAGATGATGGCTTGGACAGAAGTGCTGCCTTAGCTCTCCAGCTCTCCCTGAGGCTTTTTACCTTCACTCACACACACAGATGCTAGCACAGCTTAAGGTAAGACTCTTCAAGTATAAAACACTCTAGGTGTGCATTCCCTGCACACACATGACCTTGCTGCAGCAAGGTCTTCCTTGCATCTGTTGAAGCCATCAAGTTTATGGTTGGCTGAGCAGCTCCTCCATAAACAGGCGAGGTCCTGACATAAGGCAGAGCTCGTTGCATATCTCTGCAGGCTGACTGTATACATGTGTGCTTGTGTGACGATGGGAAATTGACTTAGCAGCGTCCCTGTCTCCATGTTTGACAGCAACATGACTTTAAGTCTTGTTCTGCAGCAACATTAGGGCTGCACCCCGTCTGCAAGCTGCCTCCGTATGCAAATCAAACCCACAGCCGCCGCCATTAACGGACGATTTCAGAGAAAAGTTGACCAAACAGTGAGAAATTCCAAACTTTATGGGAATTTCAAAGTAGTAAGTGGTTGACAGAGGAATTGCCAACATCAGAAACAACCCTGCTGCAGCCAGCTTTAGCTAGTGCTAACCATGAGCTAACACTAACATGAGCCGATTAATACTTAAAAAAAAACACCAAGTAAAAAGATCCACACTGCTGGACAAAATTTGTTACCTACAAGTCCAGCAGCAACAAAGCTAGGTCACCATCAGTCCATGATTTTGTAGCCTCCTTTAGCTCCCTCAAACTAATGTAGGCTGGGCCGATGTTAACTCCAGTTTTAATTATCTTCTTCACCTCCAAAACGCTTACATTTACTTCCAGGCTCCACCATGATGCAAACAGGAAAGGCAAACTACTTCTTTTCTCCTTCTTGTGCTTTTTATTGGCGATCAGTGAACTGAAAAAGCTAACTGCTAGCATTACAGTTAACAGGCTTAAAGCAGATAAACAGCGCCTCCTAGGACACCTACCCACTCCACAAAACTATCAGGTGTGGTTTTTAGTCAGAGGGCATCAGAGTTGTTTTAAATGTGAAACTGGTGAAGTTTTTAACACAACAATCACAGACATCCATGTTAAAGCTCTAGCTTAGTTAAAAAAACTGTTACTTTGATAGAAATAAAGGTTTAAAAGTAGCATTTATTATAAATTGAAAAGTTTTCATTACAAAAATGACACACAACCTTTTTTAACTTCCAAATCTATCTGCAAACATGTATCTTGCATGTGAAATTTTGTGTTTTCCACATGTATTTACTGCCAATTCAGGCCCAAATTTACAGTTTAGCCTTTCTGAATAATCCAGAGAGGTCTCCTCCCACTGAGCAGGGGCTCTGATGAAAACTCTACCCGTGTGGAAATGTTGTCCCTTTGGACGATTGATCAGCAATCTCCGGTTTCATTTTCGATTTTGGAAGTGACTTTGTTCTTCACCCATCATGACCTGCGGCTCACTCTGGGAAAACAGTCGTCATCTCTTTATCTTGTTGTGTCCATCTTAAATTTGTTCAGTGCAATCACACATTAGTGAGTACCAACTGCACCAAGCTGCACTACATCATGTTTGGACATGCATGGGGCGACGGTGGCACAGGAGTTAAGTGCTCACCCCATAATCGGAAGGTTGCAGGTTCGAGCCCCGCTCAGTCTGTCGCTGTCGTTGTGTCCTTGGGCAAGACACTTAACCCACGTTGCCTGCTGGTGGTGGTCGGAGGGACCGGTGGCGCCAGTGCTCGGCAGCCTCGCCTCTGTCAGTGCTCCCCAGGCCAGCTGTGGCTACATCGTAGCTCATCCCCACCAGTGTGTGAATGTGTGTGTGAATGGGTGAATGACTGGTTGTGTTGTAAAGCGCCTTGGGGGGTTCCAGGACTCTTGAACGCGCCATATTAAATACAGGCCATTTATACAATTAGTGCAGTCTGAAGGAGCAGATAGCAGGAAGAACAAAGGTACAACGATATTAAATTTACCAGTGAGGGCAAAAAACTGACTTGGAAATTAAGCCTCGAATGAAGCTGGTTGTCCACAAATTTCTTCTCAATTTAATTGGATGGTGGATTGCATGTGGTGCAACTGCCCAACAGAATAAAGGTCAGAGTTTCATTCCAGACTATGAGCTAGACCACCCTATAGACACAGATGATGACTGACAGAAAAACTCACACATAAACAAAGACTAAAAAACAGGGCTGGTGTACCATGACAGCACAGAGACATCCTCCCTCCATCCCTCAGAGCCAGTTTCACATCCCTGCATATTCCTCCCGTGGAGCGTTGCTAATTAATTCTGTCCCTTTGTACATTTGCCAAGATCAAACGAGGAACGACAGAAAAACACTGCAACTTTTCCCTAAGTGTATTTAATGAGCAATGGTAATTTAGGTCCCCATTCTCTCCTTGCCTCCAAGTGAAGATCCAAGTTACCTCAACCCAAATGCATTATTTATTGAGCTTGAAAAACTGCAAAATCTGTTCATTTTATTTACTGCCGAAGCCAGGGAGAACAGACAGACCAACACAGATAGGCAGAGGACAGCATCCATGTAGAATCACCTTCTGGAGCCCAAATAATCAAATTAGTGTTTGGTTGGGGGAAACTTTACACTTGTTTTCCTGTTTTTACCGTTTGACACCTTCTAAAATCCTTATTTAAAAAAATATAATCTAATAATGTGTAATAATCGGTGCATCTTTGTTTTCTACCAGATTTTTCTGGGAACTATCTACACCTGGATGCAGGTTCTCACACTCAACGGAAGAAAGCCCGGCTGCTGAGTCCCGAGGTAGGGCCAGAACGAGGCCCGCTCTGCCTCCTGTTCTACTACCAGCTCCAGGGGGAGGCGCAGGGAAGCCTGAGGGTCCTGCTGAGGGACAACAACCAGGAGGACACCCCGTTATGGGCACTGAAAGGTGACCAGGGTCCTCACTGGAGAGAGGGTCGAACCATCCTGCCACAAAGCCCCAAAGAGTATCAGGTGCCTTTTGTTTCTGGTAGTCATCGAAATTTACAACGTGTGCAAAAATATGTGGTTTCACAATAAATATCTTGTGTTGCAGGTGGTGTTTGAGGGATTTTTTGATCACCCAACCAGAGGACACATCAGAATAGACAACATCCACATGAGCAACAGCATAGAGCTGGAGCAGTGTGCACGTAAGTCTCACGTTTGATCAAGACTAAAGTGCTTTGGATTTGTTTTCTGGTTTTATCAAAGTCCAGATCAGAAAAAAGAGAAACGCATTTTCTCAGTTGCACTCGCACCCATCAAAAAGAAAAATACGTGGAAATTAAACAAGAAAGTAGGGCACAAATGACCTTTAGGCATGGATTTTAATCCATCTTTGATTAAATCTCCCCAAGTCTTGCACCATCCCATCCTTCCTCTCGTTCCTGCTCACCCTCATTGTCTCTCTCTCTCCCCCTCTCTCTCTCCATCTTCACCCACGCTAATATCTTCCCAAAAAGTCTCAGACATCAAGCATCACACATAAGCACATGAGTAATTCCTGGAGAGAAAGCAACATTTTGCAGAACTCAAAGTGCGCCAGAGGCTGCTTGCCAGTCTGGAAAAGATGAGTACTGTAAATAACCGGGAGTTTCCCAGGTATCGTGCGATTAGCATGTCATTATTCCAAGTTTTTTGGATCAGATGCAGGAACTGGCGTAGAGCTAGAAGGATAAGTGTCTGGAATTTGGCAGACTTGAGTTTTTATAGAACAACTTCTCAAACCCTCAGTGACTCGCGGCAGATGGCGGCTCATACTGAGCCAGGCTCTGTTGGAGTTTCTCTCCACTGTCGCTACATGCTTGCCTAGTACGGGGATTGCTGTGAAGTCTCTGACACTGGTCAGTGACTCAATACAATCTGCTGTAATCCTCAAACAGGAAACTTAACTATTTGGCATAATCAACTGACCTCAGTTGGCACGTTAACTGTGGGAAGTGCTTTGAGACGACTCGTCGGGATTTTGGCGCCATTTCCAGCTCGGTTTTGCTTCCCTTTGGTTGCAGATTCACCTGGAAAAACATGCCGTCATTGTTCACTTTGTCCTATCATGTATCCTCCCTCTTTCATCCATCCATTACCGTTTTCTGTTTCCACACTTTCATGAGATCCTCCAGCAAATATTAAAAAGCGATAAATTCCAGCCCATCCTTCCGTTCCCATTTCAATGCTTCCTCCTTTTTACCGTTTTCCCATATTCACCTTTTTCTTCTTCTTCTCTCAGCTTTTCCATCCCAGCGTGTCTGCTATCACGGTTAGAAAAAATTAAAATTAAATCATTAAACAGAAAATGTAGAGTGAATATTGGAATAAAACAGGAAAGTTTCTCTTTGGCCTTAAAAATTTCCTTTCTATTCTTCCTGCTTCCAATAACACTTCCTCTCTCTCTCTTTGCCTTCCAGAGCCTCTACCGGCCTTAACCTCAGGCATCCCCAGTAAGTTTGACCTTACCTGCATTTGTTCATTGTTTGTCCACCTGTCTGCCTCCTG
Organism: Nothobranchius furzeri; assembly: GCF_043380555.1. NCBI lineage: Eukaryota > Metazoa > Chordata > Actinopteri > Cyprinodontiformes > Nothobranchiidae > Nothobranchius > Nothobranchius furzeri. The sequence goes on from NC_091754.1 coordinate 14,647,920, forward strand.
CTTGCTAAGCTCAGCCTGTCGCACTGCGCCGGCCCTGAGGAAACCTAAGTGAACATAAGAGACACCTCCGTAGCTCTCAACGTTAAATCTCTAAGGGAGAGAGGTTTTCCAAATATAGGTCTTCAATTTAGCAAAAATAATAAAAAACTTCATCTGTTTACATGAATTCCTGGTTGATTTTTGTGCCTTTTTGGAGGCCAGAATGGTTAAAAGTGGAAAATTGATGGATTTTTCTCAAAACAACTTTCAATGTAGGTAGTTTACATTTGCTGTAGTTGCACTCTAGCCGAAATGAAACTGGATTAATATATTCTAGTAGATAAGGGGACTTGATCTGAAACTTTGCAGCTTAATGGAATGGAGCCGTTGCATGACTCCCCGCATGTTTGGCTGAAGTTCCTGGTGATGCGCTGTAGTCTTGGAGGAACTGTGGTTATTGACGGCAAACGGCAGTTGTTGGTCTTCGCTGTAAAGAACAGAGAAGCATCAAGAGGCTTTTTAGCGTTCAAGGCAGAGCCAGTTCAGGAAAACATCTGATCCAAGGCTATTATTGTCACCTTCATAATAAAATGTCGCTCTCTTTTATTCATCTATTTCATTTTGAGGTCAGAGAATAAAAACCATCCCTCCTCTCAAATACTTTTCCAGTTTTCCCAAAAAGTTCCTTTTAACATCTTTTTTTTCCTCCCCCCCTCTTTGTGTTGCTCCTTCATCCTCCAATATCCGACGTCTGAGTGGAGATAAGAGGGCTTAGGCTGATTGTTCTGCTGGATTTCTTATTTTCAGACTCGAGTGTTTGGGACCTGATCCACTGGCTTTGTGTGTGTTCTACTGTTCAGAGATCTAAGTGTGAACACACTCGCTGTGTTTCAACTGTTCAGACGGGAAGGATGTCAGGATTGAAATCTCCTATAGCTAGCTGATTTTCTACACAATTATCATTTTTATTTGTTTGCAGGTGCGGGTTTTTAAAAAAATGTCCATCTATGCAGATAATTTAGGCCTTTTTACTCCTACTTTTGTTCCCTAATTCTACTTCAACAGGAATGCCAGTGTCATTACCAAATATAGTCAGGATGAATCTCAAATCAGCTGACTCATCCTACAAATATTCACTTAATCCTGGTGGTGCTTTGCACAGTTTGCCTCCTGGACAGTTATTTTCATTTTTCTGACAACAGAGCAGGTTCTAAAATGTACTTTTTATGAGACTAAACACCAAAAAGAAGAATCTAAGCTTCCATTTCTATTCAAAACCAGCCCCCAAATGCTGATGATATTAGAAACGCCTTCTTTCCTATTGACTGATGTTATTTTTTTGTGTTGCTATCTCTGTGTGTCGCGCATAAGTGAACTTTGAATTGATGTTCAGAGCATTTTAGAGCTGTATTTTAAGGTTCTGTGTGTGCTGGAGCAACATAGCCTAGTGAACTAGACCAAATTCTTGCTTTGCAAAGAATGGTCTAGGCATGCTCCATTGGAACCTCAGCAGCTCCTACCAGGACTCTGGCTAGCCAATCACAGCTCTCTAGAGGGGTTTCAAACACATAAACAGCTGTGATTGGTCCATAATGGTGGGCCAATCATAGTGCTCTATCTGCTTAGTGAACAAATCACAGAGCTTTATCCGCTTTGTGGGCCAATCAGGGCACTCTATATGCCTGGTGGGTGGGATGATGCAACAGAGTGAAACAAGAGTATGTCACATTCATTGTCCAGTGGCATGCGGAGATGATTTGAAAGACAACGGTAGAACCCGCCCCACAACCGAGAGCCGTCAATGGAGCATGGCCAGACTAAATAATACATTTATTTAGTCTGGCTTGCCAGGCTAGGAGCAACATTTAACACATTATGGTTTAAAGTTGTTTCTTTAAAGAGCAAGTTCACTGAAAAAGAAAAAAAACATGTTTTAAAACAAATTTTACATACAAGCTAAATGTGAAAAGGTTGTTTTACTCCTATTTCCTACATTAGCCGCCGACAGACTTTCTACAGGTGACCACTCAGATTAGAAAAAGCCAATCAAATCTACGTCACACTGTAACTTTGCGTTCATGGACTTATCCATCTTGGCTCACAATCAGGGAAGACTGTTCGTTTTTGGTACCAGGAAACAGCAGAGAACGTCTCTGCTAATAGAAGCTAAATGTTAGCATTAGCAACTCCATCGCATGCTAGA